>NC_142523.1:11297923-11597923 GCF_964205215.1 Stylophora pistillata
TAAATATTCGCAAATACAAATAAATACAAAATACTTCATAAAACTGTGGAATTAGGAAATCTTGAACCGAAATATCAACCCGGTGTCATTTCTTTCTAGGGATTTCTTGTCTAGTGTTCAGCCTCGATGGTTTTTTTACTTCACTACTTCATTCATCGTATGTGCTGATCATCTGGTTAGATTTTGTGATTTTCTTTTTGGTAGAAGGCTTAAGGTTAGTCAATTGTTTCGTTGTTTATCAACTAGAGTAGAGGGTGTTTTCATTAGTCCTGCGCTGGTGTTTGCACACACGAAGGGACTCGACCTGTCCTTGCAACTAGTCCTATCTGTCATTTGTTACAATTGACATTACGCCACAAAAGTACACATCGCTTGATAAATCACGAAATAATAGTGTACTGCTGCCTTAAAAAAAATCGTGGAATGGTAAGTGATGGTTTAAACCCACTAGCCATTTTTTCCATGCTTTAAAAGATTGAAATCTCCATAAGGGACTTGTGACAAAAAAAACACTCTGCCCTCAAGTTCAGGGACACGAATAACGCGTAAGACAAGTTCAGCGTTTGAGTGGAAGTTTTAGGGATTGTCTGAAGGAATTCGTGTGTTAATAGTCGGTACCGAGGAGCAAAATTTAGCCTTAACAGCCGACTGCGCCTCGCCTTGAAAATGAAAGCGTAACGCGGAAGAACCATATGGCCAACTCATCCACGAATTTATGGTTTAATGATTCCTTGGTTAATTAATTTTTCTGACTTTTATTTGCTGCGTTCTCAATGTCTTTCCTCCATAGGAAAATATCCAAAGAACGTTATCGCCTTGTTCAAAATTCTGTGTGTGTTCAAGATTTTCTCGATCGCCATGAATACCTGAGTAGCTCTACATAGGGTACCAGAGATTTTGACTAATGTTCTTTCTAGGTAGAGGGTAGAGGGTCCCCTATATCCCTCTGTAATACTAAGTCACGCAAAGGCATTTGGTCTTTTCACGCGTCACGAATGATATCCCAAACTCTTTCACGGTCACGCAAAATTCAAGACAATCACGTTAAATGAATATGTTATTTTTCCAATCGTGACCAGTCTCGTGCGACAAAAAATGGTCTAATGTCTCATCTTAGTTGTTCAAGAACCATTAGGGACCGGTCATTATTTACTGGGGGGGGGGGGGAGGGCCACTAAACTGAGAAAAATTTTGGCCAAGAAGTTGTGGCCCTCCCCCATAAAGGATTTAAATAAATTGACCCTCCAAAAGCTTAAATAAAAAAAAAATTGTGACCCTTCCGAACGGCGAAAACAGTAAAACAGTGGTTTAGAACTAACTTTCAGCTTTTCCCATAGTCAGATATCAACCTTCTTTAGAACAGAATCAATAATAAAGATCTCGTCCTTTCTATGTACTGCATGTTCTACCAAATCTGATAGTACACAGAATGTCACTTATTTGCACTTCTTCGCTGTTATCGTCATTGTTGCCTTCATTGACTTCATCGCTAACGCCGCCACTGCTGTCTTCGTTGTCGTCGTCGTCATCTCTGTCGTCACTGTCGTCGTTGTCCTCGCTGTCATCTTCATTATTTTCACTTTGTTGTGCATTCTCTGCTGTTTCATCTTCATCACTTTCGCCGCCGATTTCCTCAAGTACTACATCATCGTTATATTCTTGATCTGATTCTTTATCCTCGACATCATCTTCATTGTTCAAAAGTTAAAAAAAGCTTGTTTTCAAGTTAAACAAAAGAGAGAAAACATGGTTGGTATTACTGCTATGACAACATGATACAACTCGGCTTAGCAGTGACGCAAGGGACTATTTCTCGAGCCTACTAGGCAAATATGGAGGCAGTGATGCAACCAGTACCAGTAGTTACCACGACGACGACAATGAAGATGATGATGATCTGAATGATGGTGATGATGATGATGATGGTGGTGACGACGAAGGATACGATGATGACGATGACTGCAGTGTTTTTGAAGCGGCCAGCCGAATCAGTTCAGTGCAGGAGGATACTTCAGATGACCATATCATGGCCAATACTGGGATAATTCCTCATCTAGCACACCATACGTGGATCATGTGTCAGACTAACTGTCAGAAGTGTTAGATATTACTTTCATGCTCGAAGAAAATATTGCCGGTCTCTGTTCAAAAAGTAGAGCATGTTGTTAGGTATCATTAGTTATATAATCAATGTGTGGTGCACGTGCGCAAGTCAGACATGGCACTTTTGCAGTTTTTTAGTAGCTGCTACTGATTATGACATTTTCTCATGAGTTGTATTTTTAAATTTGTACAACATTCGTACAACAAACGAATCATCTAACAAACCGACACAAATATAGAGTGTTTCATTAAACAGTTATGCCTTTAATAAAGACCTTTCCCATCCATAACACATGTACTTTTCATGCTGTAGCCAGTCAAGAGAACTCTGAGTTCAAAGACTCGTGGTGAATACTTATAATCTCAAAAAATCGTAGCCCTACCCTCAATGGAATCTTTTTAAAAATGGCCCTCCCCAAAGTGGGGCTCAAAAAATTGTCACCCTCTCCCCAAATATAGTGACCCTCCCCGCCCCCCTCAATAAATAATGACCGGTTCCTCAGTGGTCTGTTTTCTGACTGTATCAATCCACATGAGGTCCATCTCCTGCCAACACCTTACCACAGCTGTTCGAGAACAATACGTACAATTCCACAACAATTAAATAGCCGAAATTTATCACGCGAAACAAAATGGTTCACGAATCACGTTTATTAAGCTCTCAATTTGCGGGTCACGTTAGTAAAAAATTCGTTCGATTAACGAGTATATAAAAAATAAAATCACGATTCACGAGACAAAAATTATCCAATCACCCCTCACGTAAAAAGTATAGGAGACCCTCTAGGTAGCGTGAAAAACTTTATTGTGTTCGAGACTCCGGGAGTATTCGTCTTATTGCGCATGTGCACGGCTGATTTGGCGAGTATCAAACATATGAATTTATCTCAGCCCTAAATATCTGTGACGAATCGGCGCCACAAAGGTGGGCGCCCTCCAACACAGACAAAACACCAAGCACAAACGAACCCGAGAAGACACGCCATAACACAACTAAACGTAGGCCTACAAATATCTATTATCCTAATTAAAACAATAGAGAAACCAACATAATGAACTAAATTATTTATCCTAATTAAATTTACAGAAAATATGATAATTTAAACTACAGTACACTAAAACTATTTACAAGAGTAATTACTATTAAGATAAAAAAAGGTAGGTTTTTTTTTTAGTTCAGTTCCGTTGACCTTCGCGTCCTGTGCTTGACCTGTTCTTAACAACCACGTTTCACCACCAAACGACACATAAACCAAACTCACGATTCACAAACCAATCTTCGGGTTTAACAACCCAGACTCGCGTTTAACAATTTAAACTCAACTCACGTTTTACGCAGCTAAACATAATAGTCTCCAATTTAACGTAACTCGGTCCTCGCCCAGATTTTTCCTTCATTCCCCTTGTCTTCACTGGCTTTCCCTTTGACAGAGGATAACCTTCTCCTTTTTCTTCTTCTGCGTGTTTTTTTTTTTTTGGGCCAGCTTCTCGGCACGCGCAAGCCCCCGGGAAATGAATTCTTTGTCGTGTGAAAGAACGATTTTTTTCTGAATGACTCTCAGTGATTGAAACGTGCCTAAACGAGTCTCTGTAACTTTTCCAACCTTCGCCGCCGGTGACCTTCTCCCTCTCAAAAAAAAAAAAAACACACACCGTAACCACCCGAATCCTTAAATACATGTGGACGCAAGGTGCCAGAAAAGAATGAAGAAAACAATTTGATATATACAATAAAGGTTAATTACACAACACATTACACAAGTGAAGAATACAAGTTACGTAACAGATACAAATATCACCCACTACATTGATCCTAAGAGAATAAAATAATTATTTACATATCCCTAAATAAATTCTTTAGCGCTTTCATGACAATATCATGGAACCTAAGCAAGAATGTTCTTCATGATAGCATACTAGTTATTTTTACAGGTCGGTTGGTCTTCGGAAATTACTTCCACCTAGAAAATATTTTTTTGACCTCTCAACGTGTGTTGCGTTATTTGTAAGTTGCAAATAGTTTTTAAAATGTTTAATTTATCGTTCGAGCTACCATATCACTTCACTAGCTTGCTTTGCGTCTTAGTTGTTTCGCCTCAATACACGGCACTTAGGATAGGCCGATACGGAGTTTCCGAATCGATACGTTACCGTGTAAGGTATTGGAAGTTTTTCTTCGATATCGATATTGTGACGTCATTGAGTCAAATGGTAGTTCCAGTAATTTCATTGGTAAAAATATAAGGCTATCTTGCACTGTTAAACTACGCAGTGTTTAGTGCTTTAGAGAAGTGTCAATAAGACAATTAAAAGTTTAAAACCAGATTAAGGACTCAATGTTTCATGCTCAATGCCCGACTCCTTGTCAGGGGTTGGTCGCTGGCAATTTCCTACAGTCCGTCACTCGTGTGCACTGTTGTTTAATCCTCATAACATTGTAAAAGTAAGAAATCTTGACCCGATATCTAAAACCCTGGGTCATTTCTTTCTAGGAATTTCTTGTCAAGCGTACAACCTCGCTGGTTTTTTATTTCACCTGTGGTATATGCTGATCACCTGGTTGTATTTTGCGGTCTCACTTTCCGTGGATATTTAAGGTAAAATTTTTCTGTTTCTGTCCTTGTCAGTGAGAGTAAAGGGTTTCTTAATTATTTAACTCCCATAAGTGATCAAGACAGAATTTCTCCCTACCATACCAATACACTACCAAGCAGACACGTTATAGTCATTTAGAGGACTATTATTTGATCCAATATCAAATTCTCCCAACTGACATCGAAAGAATTGTGCAGCAGAGAGTAAAGAGAATTGCTAATGAGATCTTGGGAATGAAAGGATTAAGTGATCTCTACATGGTTAAGAGCGCCGAACTTTTCATCAACGAACCTTATACCTTGGCTCCTATAGTTCATATGCTCATTGAAAATTCGCCCCAGGCCTCTTTTCCACGAAAGTTTTCAGGAATCTGGAACAACTGATTTCAACTCTGATGGAAAGGCTTTTGTGCTGAAGCAAAAGCAATTCTTTTAAGGATTTAGGAAGCAGTTTTCCTGGAACTGTCGAGAGAACTGCTTTGGAACACTACTTAATATCAGCGCCTGTATAAACAGGCCTACTGATTATACACTTAATGTATGGTCCCGAGGGAAACAGTTAATTTTGTTTCCCCAAGAGTCCTGATTTTTCCCTCGACTTCTTTTCGGGAAACATCAGGACTCGAGGGAAAACAAAGCTAACTGGTAGAGGGGCATGGTACGTTATTGATCATGAACAAGTTTATGAAATCAAGTTCATAGAGAAAGATGCTTTAATTCAGGTTAGTTTATGATTTTATTGCGTGTCCAGGTTACTGTGCAGCTTTAACATCTTGCGGGAATTATCTTGTGGATTGGCTTTTTTGCTTTTCGATTTGTTCTTTAAGTTTTGTTTGCTGGTTTTTATACTCGTGATTTTTTCATTTCTTTCTTTCCTCTTTACTTTAAAAGACATTTATTACCAAAGTGAATAAATTAATTTATGCAGCCTGCGCCGCGACTTATCATTATCCCGGATGGGTTACATTCGGGACTTATAATAGCAGATACTTAAACATCCGAACATTTGATCTCGGGCCTCTTTTAGTTAAGCTTCGGTGCAGGGCAAACATTCCCCACCCTATTAACCCGCCCATTGTTTTCGAGCATTCTCATAGGTGCGTTGAGTCCTCATTCGATGGGTGTTTGCCCTCACCTTTCCTGGGATTAGGTTTTTATTTCCGGTTTCACTGTAATTCGATTTGGTATTAAAAATAAAAGGTCACTCAACTGAGTGGCCAAATTACGTGGCCAAATTACGTGGCCAGTGGTAATCCCGATCCTAATAATATATTTAATTCTTTCTACACCAGCATCTCTGATATAGTTGATGTTCATATCCCTCTTATACAACTCTCTAAACGTGAATTGAGAATGAAATCTAAGCCATGGATAACCCCTGCTTTGGACGCTTTTAAAGGGTCTCAATCAATATAAAAAACAAACTTTTTAAAAAATACATTTCAACTATTTATAAGTCTGCTTATTATCACACTAAATTCAAACTCTATACTGAGAAATAAAATTAATCACCTATGAAAAGTATCTAAAAAATATTATTATAATTACTATTTCTCTACTAATATGACTGATTCTAAGAAAGTCTGGAAGGGGATAAGACAACTTATTAATCTTAAATCCAGATCTGGCTCTACTCCCACTAAATTACTTGTTGAAGATGTTGAAATTAATGCTTCAAAGTCTAATTGACAGATGCTTTTAACAGTTTTTTTGCTAATATTGGACGTAATCTGACAAAGAAGATTCCTACTGTAAACAAATCGCCTCTTCAGTGTCTTGCAGTTCCACCCAATGACAGTTTCTTTCTGTTTCCCACACCAACAGTTAAAATTGAAAATGAAATTACTAGGCTAAATGTCAATAAGTTTACAGGACCTTACAGCCTACCAGTTGCCATTTTAAAAATTACCAAACAAGTTATATCTACACCTCTAGAAATTATATTTAATGTCTCCTTTTCCACTGGAATTGTCTCAGATCTATTTAAAAGAGCTAAAGTTACCCCTGTTTTCAAAAAGGGTGAGCAAGCAAGTTTAAATAATTATCATCCCATTTCTACTCTCTCAATATTCAATAAACTGCTAGAAAAGCAAATGCACAAGAGAATATTAGATTTCTTGGACAAGAATAAATTAATTTATTGCGAGCAGTTTGGCTTCAGTGCAAATCACTCAACTGATCATGCTATTTAGTAAGTATCACTGACATGTCATGCAATTGACTGCCAGGAATTTTCTTGTGGTATATTCTTGGATTTCAGTAAAGCTTTTGATACTGTAAATCATAATATCTTGATTGAAAAACTAGACTACTATATGGCATTCGTGGAGTAACAAAAGACTGGTTCATCTCTCATCTTGCCAACAGATATCAATATGTTTCCTTGGGGCAAACTAAGTCTGAACTGCAATCTGTCTCTTGTGGTGTTCCTCAAGGTTCAGTTCTGCGCCCCTCATTATTTCTTATCACTATCAATGACTTTACCAACTGCTCTGAAATTCTAGATTTTCATGTATTTGCAGATGATGCCAATCTATTTTATAAACATAAAAATCTTAAGATCCCTGAATTCAAAGTAAATAATGAACTAGTAAATATTCATACTTAGTTAAGTGCTAACAAACTTTCACTTAATATTGACAAGTCAAATTTTATCATCTTTCACCCTCCACAAACAAAGTTACCCTTTCATGTCAACCTCCGTCTTTAAATGGAATGAACCTAAACCGAGAGTCTTCAATAAAATACCTATGTATTGTAATTGATTCTCATTTATCATGGAAAAGTCAACTAAGCTATATTGCTTTAAGATCAAGCGAAATATTGGGATTCTTTCTAAACTTCGTTATTATGTGAATTTAGACATTTTGATTAAACTGTATTATGCTTTAATTAATACATCCCTTTTTAATTCATAGTTTAATCTCGTGGGGTAACACTAATATTCTTCGACTACCCAGCCTTTGTTTATCTTACAAAAGAGAGCAATGAGAGTGATAACTTTTTCTAATTTCCATGAGCATTAATTCTAGTCCAATATTTAAGCGCTTAAATATTGTTAAACTGCCTGACCTTGTCTTCGTTAATACTGCAGCCTTTATGTATAAATTTTACAATAGACGCCTACCATCTGTGTTTGATACATTTTTCACTCAAGTAAATAAAAAACATAATTGCAAAACTAGAAGTGCCTCGAATTTGTCCTACCGGCTATACCTAAAGTAAGAACAAATTAAGGAATATTTAATTTAAGGTTTAAGCGCCCCAAAGTATGGAACTCGATAAGAAAAAATTTGAAAACCTCATCAATCTCAAACTTCAAGGAGTCAGTAAAATGCGATCTAGTTAAAGACTATTAGCTACTTAATAGGTACTTAGTAGCAACTTATGTACTTATTAGCAGTGTATTGTTTTCCGATTTACTGTAATCTAGTCTCCTGTTAATTTCTGTAACCTTTTTAAGTGCTTCTTTATTTTGTGGTTTATAATTATATAGCTGTTACTATTTGCCATAGACATTGTGCTCTTCTTATCTATTAGTGTTTAGTATTCATAAATAACTCTAAATATTTTAGACTTCCTTCATATCTTATAAACTCCGTTTCTCTTTTCTTTCTTCTTGTGTGTGTGTGTGTGCATTTATGCTTCAATCTTCTTGCTGACCTGTATTTTAATTTTTATTTAATGCTGATGTTAACTAGCTGCCTGGCTCCGCTAGCCCCCATCGTTATTCCAGGCTGCTAGTACTCCTACTTTATTTCTAATAATTTCTTTCAATTTTATAACCTTTTTGCTTAGAGTAAGTTTGAATGCGAGTACAATTAAAGATTATCCGTGAACTTGTGCAAATGACGTTTCTCACACACCCCTGGGAGCCATGTCAAGCCAACCACCGCAAGCCTGACCTTTATTTACACAATAACAGCTATCAAATTTTACAAGTATACATGGAGTTTCAAAACATGAACTAGATAAGAATCGAGACAAAATCTAAAATCGTTTAGAAGTGTAATGAACAACTGAAAAAACTCTTGGGTGGGTGGGTGGGAAGGTCAAGCAATGGCGGTCAACAAAAAACAACTGACCGCCTTACACATCACATGACCTTAACCCATCCCCAGGCCCCAGCGGTGTGTGAGAAAAACATTTTCCACTTATTTCGTTCCACTCAGCCAATGGAAAATCACCCTTCTCACACACCCCTGGGAGCCATGTCAAGCCAACCACCGCAACGGCACAAAGCATAGAGTGAAAAACTAAGAGAAGTACTATTTCCAAAAACAAAATCCACAAGGCTTACAGAATGGAACATAATGTGCAAATAGCAAGCCTTGCCAAAGTCAAACAGACTCATAAGGGCACTAGATAATGCAAAAATCAGTTCATAAGCACAAAAAAGGTTCTGAACAACTTGGGATCACGCCCATAATTCATGAGGTTTGGTCTTGAATTGTCCTGGTAACCAGAAGCAGGGACTCCAAAGACTCCTCAATATAGTTATTCCGTGCCTTGTCGCTACGCCAACCGCCCTGCCTCTGGAACAGACGCTCAGGGACCCCAAAAGCTGCTGCGGTTGTAGCGCCTCCAGCTCGCAGACTATGAATTCCATACAAGGCAGGATCTAGCCCCTCCTTCCGCAGCTCGGCCTTAATCAACTCAGCTGCCCGGCTATATGACATAGGATCTATCCTAAGCTTCATTCCCTTCTTTGTGGACAACACCCGCCTGAATAGCCGCGACTTCCTGTCATGATTGCCTACCCTCAGAAACTTCTCAACCACTGCGACCGGGCAAGGTGATGAATCGCTGCGAGCTATGAAAAACCACGAGCCTTGGCGAAACTGATCATTCTTCCACTGTGTGAGAAATATGGCAAGATGAGAATCCTCAAACTGAAGATTGTCCACAGTCAATCGACTCAGATCGTCCCAGCGAAGGAAGCCGAAGAAACCCAAGGCGAACAAAGCAGCTACCTGGATATCAGACAAAGGGCCTTGCTCGAGGCGACGGATAGCACTCTTAACATTGCTGGCTTCCAGAGGCCTCCTGCGATTTGGGGGCTTAGCAAGGATCCTTCTTCCGGCCTCCGCCACCTGCTGTATGGGAGGATGGTCACTCAGTTGCTGATAGCCGCTCTTCTTATGGACCCAGCTAGCTCCATAGATAGCAGAGTTAATACAGCAGACTGAACGGTCCTGCTGGATAAGATGTACCAAATACAAGGAAAACACTGTAGGATCCGCTGGTAGGGGAGTATCCTCACATTGGACGGCCCATGTTCGCCACGCTTCATAAGCACGGACATAAGTGCTGACTGTCTTCGGTGCTCTGTCCTGGATCAGGATCGCTGGTAGAGACTTCGTAAGATACTTCAGTCTAGGATGAGTCATAGTCTCCCCACGTAACCAGCCAGATAAGTTAACACCCTCCGGGACAGGGCTGGAAACTGAAAGAGAATGTACCGAGTAAAACACTGCGTACATCATCACCTCCATAACACTCATTAAAACATGCCCAAACAGCAAGACTTTTAAGGCTTTACAAACTAGCCAACACATGCACACTGGCAACCAGTACTAGAATGATGTTCCCCTTTGGCCAACACGGCTAGGGGCTAC
The DNA here is from genome assembly GCF_964205215.1 of Stylophora pistillata. Lineage (NCBI taxonomy): Eukaryota > Metazoa > Cnidaria > Anthozoa > Scleractinia > Pocilloporidae > Stylophora > Stylophora pistillata. Next base: position 11,308,239 of record NC_142523.1, read on the forward strand.
TTTGCCAAAACAGCAAACAGAGCGCGCGAAAAAACTTTACAGACATCCACATTAACATACAGCCAGCATACACCGCTAACCAGTGTTAGCGGTACCCCTTAGGCCAACACGGCTGGGGGCGGCTCTGCCATAACGGCAACAAACTGCTAGTCACAGTAGTGTTCACATTTAGCGGCTGTCAATCCAGAGCATAATCACAAACGTGCTATCTTGTCAAAACAACAACTGACCAGTCATGAGCCACATCATCTATCCAACTCCCACACAACAATGTTGGCCGGCTCAAGATCGCAAGAGCTGAAAACGAGGTCCAAAACAGACTTCATCATAGTAGTTTCACCGAGAGGAATGTTCAGCATATGCCGTCAAAACAAAGTTTGAGTGCCAGAATGGAGAAGGAAGGAACGGCCGTTGTGAAAATGTCACTAGCTGCTGATCCTGATAGGAAGATCCCTTCGTATGGTTGAATCTGCATGGACTGGCTAATGAGGGACTTCCAGCTCCCATTCTTCTCCACCAGAAGTGGCCACCAACTTGCTGAACACCACCCAGGAACTATCAAGGTGCCATTCTCCCTTCCTGCTGACATGTGCCTCAACACACGTGGAACCAGGTATGGAGGAGGAAAAAGCCAATTAACTTCATGAGACCAAGAAACTGTAAATGCATCCGCTGCCACCCAACCTGGGTTATGATACCTGCTGCAGTACCTCTCCAACTGCTTCGTCTTCAGGCTAGCAAACCTATCAATGGTGTGGGGACCCCACAAGGTGTCAATGTAATCAAAGCAAGCTGGGTCTAACATATAGTCATTAGAATCCTCCAGCCTCGACAGCTCGTCTGCTCTCGTGTTCTCATCTCTGCTAACCCACTCAGCTGTTAAGCGCATGCCAAGTTCCCGGCACAACCTGTAAACTGCTACAGCCTCCATGTGCAGCTCCTTGATGCGGCTTCCCACTGACAAAACAGTTTCTGCATTCCTGTTGTCGGTGCGATGGAGCACATCTTTACCCCTGACTTCATCTGCAAAAGATTCCAGCACACGCCTGATGGCAGTCACCTCTCTAAACGTAGAACTCTTTTCACTATCCTCACGCGACCAGCTGCCCCTGGCTACCTTATCACTCAACTGCACTTCAAAACCACCCCAACCTTGCCCACTTGCATCTGAGTAAGTAATAACCTCTACCTTCGGACTAGGGGACCATATAGGATAACCACCAGTGTCAAAATTAACTTTCCAAAACTGGACTTCAGCTTGACTCTCCGTAGATATCAAGAAAGGTATGTCCCAGTGAACTGTTTGACATATGTCCCTGTAGAGTGCCCTAGTCCAGAGTCGTGCTACAGGGCCCAAGGCAAGACCCATGGAAACCAGTGAACCAGTGATGCGTGACAAGTGTCGTGCTGAAACCACAAATTTCTTAGCTATAGTATCATTCATCAATTGTTTCAAAGCATCAACCCTCCTTGGTGGAACCTAGAAAGTTCCAGATCGCAAATCCATTATAAAGCCCAGAAGTTCACCACATTGTACTGGCTCCCACTGACTCTTCTCTTCGTTGGTGACGAAGCCACTCAACAAAACATCCCTCCTAACCTCTGCTGACAACCTGATTGCCTCACCTCGGTCCTGGTCTGCACCTGCTCCATCGTCCAGATATGTAAACAATTTGAAGCCTTTACCCCTCCAGTGTTTCACGAGTGCTCTCTGGATCTTGGTGAAGAGGTAAGGACCAGTTGATAAGCCAAATGGAAGGACCGTGAATTTAAAAAACCTTAGCTGCCCCTTGTAGAATAAGGAAAATCCGAGGTATTTGCAATGCTGAGGAAATATTTCGATGTGATGATAACCACTTTTATAATAAAATTTAAAAAACCAATCGCCTTCATGAAATAAGTCTGCTGCTGTGCGAATGTCATCGTACTTAACTTTGCATGACCTCAGGAACTGGATGACATAACGCAAGTCCACGATTAGGCGGCGTTTTTGTGCAGAGTTCCTCACAACGCCCAGTGGGTTGCATACCACCAAGTCCTCACTTTTCACCTCAGCTACAGCACCAGACAACAATAACTTTGAAATCTCAGTGCAAACAAAAACATTATCCTCGACAGCACTGGGATGGTTCCTGAAAAATGCCTCCTGAGGAAGGGAAATAAATGGTAAGGTATAGCCTTCTTGAAGCACACGCAGTACCCACCTGCTAGCCCCAATGTTCTGCCAAAACGAAATATTCTCCCTCAATCTGCCTTTCACAACCGTGGAACAAGCAAAATCAACATTCTCGAACTCAAGATATCCTCTATATACACTCTCTTCTAGGGGGAAGTTCAGGGCATCACTGTTGACTTCCAGATGATTGCCCATTGTTTTGGCCCCATCCTGGACCCCCACTTTCGACTGATGCACGGCAGTCCCGGGCGTAATGGCCGTTTCGACCGCAGCGAAAACACAACTGCTTGGGGTCACGTGCCACGTTGGACGACATTCCCGCCGTTCGGAAGTTATGGGTTTTTTCAACCACACGTTTCGACCCATCAACTCCTCGTGGTAGGGGCGACTTCTTCGGTTTTCACTTCGCTGCAGCTGCCTTTCGTTTCTCCTCCCTGAGTTGCTTGCTTTCTTTGATGGCCTTTTTTATCCGTTTTTCGTCGCCAGAATCACTAGCAAGCGGCTCGGCTGCATAACATTGCACCGTGTCCCACCCATATTTATCGGCAAGACAAATGTGCTTATTCCGTTCTAAAAGAAGTTGCTCACCTTCTTCGAGGAGCTCGGACCTAGACTCATCATCACTCGTATTCTTAGCCCTGTCAATTTTATCCAAGACGTCGCGATTAAGTTTGCGCTGCTTTTTGTTTCCCTCGAAGCGAAACTCCGGCTCCGGATCGCTCAGTTTGCCATGTTTTCGAAGCTTCGCATCATCAATCTCGTTCTTCAGCTTCTTTAACTCTTTCGAATACAGTTTCTGCTGCTGCAACAGCTCCTTTGCCCAACTTGGCGGTTCCTCGGTTCGGTTTGGAGGGTCCTCGCGCTCCGGGCTTTCGTGCCTTGATCCTTGACTTGATCGACTATTACCTCGCTGACTAGGGCTTTTGTTGTATGGCTCAAGTCGCCTAACCGCCCGAGAACTCCTCTTCGAACTTCTAGTTTCCTTCGGCATGCTTTACTAATGATTCGTGACTCACTATTCGTAACAAATGTAAATAATACACGCACTTTCGCAGAAAAAGGTCAAGCAATGGCGGTCAACAAAAAACAACTGACCGCCTTACACATCACATGACCTTAACCCATCCCCAGGCCCCAGCGGTGTGTGAGAAAAACATTTTCCACTTATTTCGTTCCACTCAGCCAGTGGAAAATCACCCTTAGTTCTAATGTTTTTTTTCTTTTTCGATTCAAACTCGAACATTCTAGTGATGACAAAGAAACCTGAAATGTTACAGCTTACTCTCGTAAACTGGCAAACCCATTTCATGAGAAGCTAATCTGGATTTGTTTGAAACAAGAATTAGTGGGATTTTTAAATTTTTTTGTCTCGCTCCAGCTCCTTTTTTGTATTTAGCATCACACGCGCTGTGTCCCTATTTCAACCCTATCCACCTACGCTCGTACATTGCTGCAAATTTCTCTTTTGTGTTTCAATAAATTTGTATAGCTGGTAATCATGTGAGTTAAAGCGATCTATTGTATGAACCATCTTCTCCTAATTAAACAACAACAAACATATGAAACATATGTGTGAACTGCGGTTATGAGACGTATATGAGAACGATCCTTCGCAGTAAAGCACTATTTGAGCAATAGTGGAAATCAGACCTGAAAAAAAAAAAAAAAAAAAAAAAAAAAAATTTCAGGCCTGTACGGGATTCGAACCACTGACCTCTGCGATACTAGTGCAGCGCTCTACCAATTGAGCTAACAAGCCAACTGGGAGCAGGCCATCAAATTAATTCGATATAAACCCGTAGATGATAAATCAAACAACAACAAACATATGAAACATATGTGTGAACTGCGGTTATGAGACGTATATGAGAACGATCCTTCGCAGTAAAGCACTATTTGAGCAATAGTGGAAATCAGACCTGAAAAAAATTTCAGGCCTGAAATTTTTTTCAGGTCTGATTTCCACTATTGCTCAAATAGTGCTTTACTGCGAAGGATCGTTCTCATATACTTCTCCTAATTACTTGACGTTGTGGAAATAGAAGCATCGTAGAGGACATCACGAGATGAACACGTCTCGCTGCTTTCGAAATATTTGGTTTTCCTTCGCGTTTCCGTCGATGATTTCAGAACTGAACCACTTTTCTTCTGTTCAGTAAAAATTAGGAGCTTGCCTCATAAGTTTTTGAAACTTCTTGGCCTCGGTATGTTTCATGAATTCTCATAAAGTGTTAAGAAAGTCATCGAAGGGAACGTTCGAACAATTTTGACAACTTACTAATAATAATGTGGTTGTCTTCCTGCTTGTCTGTTCTATCCGAACTGCGAATGATAAAGCCAACAGATTTGTTGCTTTCTTAAAACTCTTAAGCATATTGTTCTTTACCAGCTGACCATACTGACTTTTTGGAAAAAAAAAAGTATTGGACAAAAGTTAAGTTCATACTGTTTTGCGTTGGACTTATTATGCTCACTGTTCTCAACTGACTGTCGGTTACAATGGAAGATTCCGTTTTTCCACGTTAGTATCGATAGTTCATACCGACGAGAGCATATTTTCCCGCTAATTTAAAAAAAAAAGCGGAAAAACTCATTATCACTTCATAACACTGTAGAATTAGGAAATCTTGACCCGAAATATAAACCTGGTGTCATTTCCTTCTAGGAATTTCTTGTCCTCGATGGTTTTTCATTTCATCCATCATATGTGCTGATCATCTGGTTGGATTTTGTAGTTTTTCTTTGGTGGAGAGGTTAGTCGATTGTTTCTATGTTTAACAGCTAGAGTAGAGGGTGTTTTGATTGGTCCTAAGCTGATGTTTGCATTCACGAAGGGACTCGACTGGTACTTACTACCGGTGCAATCTGTTATTTGTTACAATTGACGTTACGCTACTTAATCACGAGATAAAAGTGCTCTGCTCCCTAAAAAGAATCGTGGTTTGTTAAGTGACGGTTTAAAAACTGAGTAGCCCGGCAGGTTTTCTATGCTTTAAAAGAATGAAGTCTTCATGTGAGACTTGTGGTAATGAAACACTCTTTCCTTAAGTTCAGGGACACGAATGACGCGTGAGAAAACTTCAACGTTTGAGTTAAAGTTTTAAGAATTGTCTGAAGGAATTTGTGTGTTGATAGTCGCAAGCCTTAACAGCCGACTGCGCCTCTCTTTGAAAACGAAAGCGCAACGCGGAAGAACCACGTATCAAGAAATGGTCTATTGTTCCGGCTCAATTTCACACATTAAGTAGTAAACAATAGTCCTTCTGTTCTTTGTAGCGTTGAGGGACTTTGGCCGAAGCAACGCGAAAAAGTTCGTGACTAATCGGAAAAAAAATTTTTGGCATCACAATTTAGCTATTTTGGAAGAGCAGGTAGCGCATGTTTGCACACGACAGGTAAATTGTCACTGGAGTACCCCAAGGGAAAATTAAACGCTGATTTAGCCGCTTCGGAATGATATCGCCAACACACATGATATGGCCAACACATCTACAAATTTTATGGTTTTATGATCACTAAGTTAATTAATTTTGCTGATTTATTTGCTGCGTTCTCTGTGTCTTTCCTCCATAAGTAATCTTAAATATTCTTAAATTATCACGTCCTTAAATACCAACCCAAGCAAGAATGTTCCCTATTTCTGCATACTAGCTATTTTTATAAGAAGGTTGGTATTCGAAATCACTTCCACCTAGAAAATATTTTCTTGGCCTCTCAAATGTTGCGTTAATTGTTACTTGTAGATAATTTTTAAAATGTTGCTTAGTTTGTCAGTCGTGCCACAATATCACTCCATGAGCTTGCTTTGTGTCTTCGTCGTTTTCCTTCAATACACGGCGCTAAGGATGGACCGATACGGATTTTCCGAATCGATACGATACCGAGTAAGAAATTGACGTTTTTCTCCGATATCAATACTGTGATATCATTGAGTCAAATGGTCATTCCGGTGGTTTGATTGGTAAAAATATAGAGTTCTCACACACCCCTGGGAGCCATGTCAAGCCAACCACCGCAAGCCTGACCTTTATTCACACAATAACAGCTATCAAATTTTACAAGTATACATGGAGTTTCAAAACATGAACTAGTTAAGAATCGAGACAAAATCTAAAATCGTTTAGAAGTGTAATGAACAACTGAAAAAACTCTTGGGTGGGTGGGTGGGAAGGTCAAGCAATGGCGGTCAACAAAAAACAACTGACCGCCTTACACATTACATGACCTTAACCCATCCCCAGGCCCCAGCGGTGTGTGAGAAAAACATTTTCCACTTATTTCGTTCCACTCAGCCAGTGGAAAATCACCCTTATCTTGCACTGTTAAAGTTATGCAGCGTTCAGTGCTTTATACAAGTGTCAATGAGACAGTTAAAAGTTTAAAACTGGATGAACGACTCGATACTCAATGCTTAATGCCCGACCCCTTGCAATTCCCGACCGCTGGTAATTCGCTACAATCTGTTACTCGTGTGCAATGTTTACAACTCATAATATTTTTAAAGTAAGAAATCGTGACTCGAAATTTAAAACCCTGGGTCATTTCTTTCTAGGAATTTCTTTTCAAGCGTTCAACCTCGCTGGCTTTTTATTTCAGCTGTGTTATATGCTGATCACCTGGTTGGATTTCGCGGTTTCACTTCTAGTGGATATTTAAGGTAAAATTTTTCTGTTTCTGTGCTTGTCAATTAGAGTGAAGGGCTTTTTTACCATTTAACTCCCATGAGTGACAAAGACAGAATTCTTCCCTACAATATCAATACGCTATCAGGCAGACACCTTACGGTCATTTAGGGGACTATTAGTTGATTCAATGACAAATTCTCCCTGCTAATGAGATTTTCGGAATGAAAGGATTAACTGATGTCTACACGGTTAAGAACAGCTTCTTCAATAGTTCTTATGCTGTACTGAAAATTCGCCCCAGGCCTCTTTTTCACTAAACTTTTCACGACTCTCGAACGACTGATTTGGACTCTAATGGAAAGGCTTTTGTGCTGAAGCAAAAGCAATTCTTTTAAGGATTTAGAAAGCAGTTTTCCTGGTATCGTTGAGAGAACTGCTTTGGGACACTACTTAACTTCGGCGCCAGTATAAACAGGTCTACATTATACACTTAATGTATTGTCCCGAGGGAAACAATTAGCTTTGTTTCCCAGAGAGTCCTGATGTTTCCCTCGACTTCATCTCGGGAAACATCAAGACTCGAGGGAAAACAGAACTAACTAGTTTTCCAAGAGACGATACATTAAGTGCTTTGTTACATATTTAGACTTTCCCTTATAAAATCATATGACAAAAACATGCTGTTGTATTCGGCGCGCGAGCAACAACTGTGCATTTGTATCTCGGTCGGGAAACATTTGTGTTTGGTCAGAGGCACTTTGACCAAGAATCAACCAATCACAGTGCTCGTTTTGTTGAGTGAAAGTCTAGGTATATATTTGGCGTCTAAACATGACCTTAAAATGTGACGTTATCTTTTTGTGAGAGAAAGGTTTCTCGCCAGTATCGGTTATTATTTACTGTTTTTCAAGACAATTTCGCAAATTAGATATTAATGATCACGGTGTCGCTATAATCACTGATGCGGAAACGGAAGAAACGAACGATGAACCATTGTGTTTTATGTGACGACTTCAATTTATCTTAAAAGCTTTTTTTTACCTTAGAATATTTTAAACTTTTGTTTGGATTTTTTTCAAATTTGAATTTGAACATTCTAGGAAATGAGAATCGTATTGGATTGACGTCAATTGAAGAATGCTGATGCATTAAATGAATCAGTCGTAATGAGTTTCCAGTAATTACTAAGCTAATACTGCGTCTAAATGAACACTGGGATTGGCCGAGCCAGCATCAGGTCACTAAGGGGCATGTTGTTTCGCGCGGCCTCGATCTTTGTTGTTGTTGTGCGAGATGCAGAGCCAGAAGGGCTTCTTAAATTCTCTTTAAAATTGTGTGTTTGCAAAGCGTTCTTCTTTTCACGATGGGTCGGAGGAAACCTTTGATCTGTGTGGGATTGTGAAAATGATCTTATCGTATCACATTACAATTTACTTTATCCCCCAATAAAGCCCTGGCGGTGAATTTTCTACAGTCCCCCTTCCCTCCCCCCTTTTATACTCCGTCGGAGGTGATAGAGTATAAAGGGTGAGCACAAACTTACCAGTTAACAAATGCATACTACTATTTTCAGTTGAGTGAGAAGCGACGAAAGTTTGGCAAGCAAGTTTTGAGGTTAAAATCTTGTCTTTGTTTTTGTTGTTTTTGAAATGTCGTTTGACTTCTTTTGCCGACCTTCCAAGAGAGTCTCAATGGGGCGGGGGAGGGGGGCTTCACGTTAACGGCTGACGTTTAAAAATAAACCATTTTAACGGTTGACGGTTAATTTTTTTGGGATGCCGTTTATAAAACGAACTAAACGCGCATAATTGGCCGTAATTTTTCATAATGAAGTGTTTGTATAGAACTGTTAATTTGTAACACCTATTTTTTATAAATGACTAACGTTTTACGACACCGGAAGTCAGTTCGGTCGCTGACCAGGAGTGAAAAAGACTTGAAAAAGAAGACTTGAAAAAGAGTGAAAAAGACTTCGGTCGCTGACCAGGAGTGAAAAGACTTGCATAAATGTATTTTTGTGATATATCAAAACTTTTATCTATAAACAACATAAATTTAGCTCAATTAAGGCAATCGTTTAGTTCTTAATAAAGGATATCTAAGATATTTAACGGCTAACATTGGCTTGCTTATCTGACGGTTGACGATAAAAATATTGAATTTTTGACGGTTGACGGTTAATATTGTGGCCATTTGACGGTTGACAGTTAACCCCATTGAGACTCTCTTCCAAGTTTGACAGTTGGCGACGCACAGCTCTTGAGATTTGGTTACCAAACGAAGAAATTTGCCCCACACAACTTTACTGTCAAATCCCCGTCCCCAAACTTTGTCCTTGTCTCACTCAACTTATAATCGTAGTAAATGTTTCGACAAGTTTAAAAGTTCTTAGTCCTTCAGTAGAAAAGATAAACAAACTGTTACAATTAACTGACTTAACTAATGGAGAGATTGCTTTTCAAAGGGTCTGATTGAATATGGCCGCTCCAATGGAATATACTGCAGAGCAATTGAATTACTACAGGATCTGTTACATTGTCACTGATGTACTAGCTGAAGGCCTTCGAACAATCTTCAAACAAGAATGGGACAATCGCTACAAGGTAACTCTGGGAGAGTGGAAGGACCAGCCGAAACATGGAATGGACTTTTGGAACGGTGAGTCCCCACGAAACAGAAGTAGAAACGCCCGTCTCTTGACAACTATGACCAATGGTGACAGAGCGGAATGGGATTGTACCATGCTGTTTTATGCCATTCTTAGGTCCGATTCCATCTGCAGTCTCCATCCAGCTGTTCGGTCTAATGTGGATGTTCTCAGAAATTTTCGCAATGAAGAATTTGCGCACATGCCACGAGGCCACCTTTCCAGCAAAGATTTTCAAATCGCGATTTCAAAGGTAACTACTGCATTTCTGTCGCTCGGTCTTTCCATTCAACAAATCCTTGAAGTCCAAAAACAGACAAGTTTCCCAACGGAAGAGTTGAGAAATGTTCTGAAGAAAGTTAACGACCTTCAACGGGAGCTTCAAAATAAAGAGACAAAAATTCAAGAACAAAAAAAAGAACTTGTTGAAAAAGAAACAAGACTTGAAGAAAAAGACAAGGAACTTGAAAAAACAGAGAATCAGCGGCAGACGCTTGAAGAACAGCTGCAAACCAAATTCCCCCTATTTTGCATTCTCCCCCCTGAACCTGCACATGACGTCTCCCCTCGCGAATCTGATGTTGGTAAAATCATACAACATCTCAAAGCACTCAAAAGCTCCAACAATCACAGCTTAACCACCTTGTACTTATCAGGAAACCCTGGTAGTGGAAAATCTCAGCTGGCTCGACTAGTAGCCAAGCAATTTTTCGACGAAAGCAAAGAAACTCCCTCCGAGATTTCATTTGTTATGACGCTTAATGCAGAAAATTCAGAGACACTTTTGGAATCGTATGTCTCTTTCGCTCGAAACTGTAAATGTCCGGATTACTCAGTTACAGACACTTATAATTCCAAAGATCTGAACACAGAAAAGAAAATTGCAAGTCTCAAGACCCTGATAAGCGCAAAAATTGGGCTTTACACTTCGTGGTTACTAGTAGTTGACAATGTCACTAATCTGTCCCAGGTATATACTTATTTGACAGATTTAGCAAACCAGCAATGGATGAGGGGCCAGTTATTGATAACAACGCAAGACACCGCGTCTATTCCTTTGACAAGTTCTTCCATTCAGCAAATATCAGTAAGTGAAGGGATGCTTCCTGACGATGCCAGCTCTTTGTTAAGGCTCCTTTCTGGTGTCACTGATGATAAGATGGAAAAAGAAATTGCACGGTATCTGGACTACCTGCCACTTGCTTTGGCCGGCGCCGCCGTCTATGTAAGACAAGTTCGGGAAGGTAAAATAGCTCCAAACTTCGGCTGGACGGACTATCTAAAAAAACTTGAAAAAGGACAGCGACGCACAACTGAGAACATTCTAGCCGAGACAAACCCAAGTTACCCAAAAACAATGACCACAGCAATAACACTCGCCTTGGAAAAGGAAATTAGTTCCGACAGGGTTATAAAGCACTTGTTCACTTTTCTCTCTCTTTGTGCGCCACAACCAATATTAAAAGATATTGCTGTCGAGTACATTATGGAAATGGAAAAGGAATATGAAGATAAAGATGCAATTGGCGTAAAGATAAAGCGATGCCCATTGTTATTGTTTGACGAAGAGGAGAGCGGTGTGTACATTCGAGTGCATGGAGTCGTCCATTACGTTGCTAATTCAGTAACAAAGAAATGTAGAAAGGATGAGAAAATCAAATCCATACTGGGAGCTGCTTTATCCCTCTCCAGATTTAAGGATCAAGATTCTCTAGTCATTGGCACGAAAATTGTCCCTCATTTGGCAAAAGTGATTACAGACGCCAACCCCTTCTTTTCTAAAGAAGGAATATCGCAAGTCGCTCAAATTGGTGGATCGACTTTGCAGGACTACTCTAACGTCTTTAGAACTCTCGGAAGTATGTGCAGCGACCACTCTCAATATCCAGCTGCAAGAAGCTACTTTAGAGCAGTCCTATATATCGCCGAGTTAAGAAACCCAAGTAATGAATTACAAAAAACAGATATTTATAATAGGCTGGGCCGTGTCCACGAGCAACTGGGTGACCTAAAGCAGGCAAAAGACTTTCACGAGCGAGCCCTAAATACTCGGCTGAAAAAGCTCGGACCAAAGCATGTTGATGTCGCAACGTCTCATGCTTACCTGGGCCTTGTCCACCAGCAACTGGGTGACCTAAAGCAGGCAAAAGACTGTCACGAGCGAGCGCTGGATGTTTGGCTGAAAAAGCTCGGACCTGAGCATGTTTATGTCGCAACGTCTTACAATAACCTGGGCACTGTCCACCGACAGGTGGGTGACCTAAAGCAGGCAAAAGACTGTCACGAGCGAGCGCTGGATGTTCGGCTGAAAAAGCTCGGACCTGAGCATGTTGATGTCGCAACGTCTTACAATAACCTGGGCCGTGTCCACGAGCAACTGGGTGACCTAAAGCAGGCAAAAGACTTTCACAAGCGAGCGCTGGATGTTCGGCTGAAAAAGCTCGGACCTGAGCATGTTGATGTCGCAGGGTGTTACAATAACCTGGGCCAAGTCCACGGGCAACTGAGTGACCTAAAGCAGGCAAAAGACTGTCACGAGCGAGCGCTGGATGTTTGGCTGAGAAAGCTCGGACCTGAGCATGTTTATGTTGCAACGTCTTACAATAACCTGGGCACTGTCCACCGGCAGCTGGGTGACCTAAAGCAGGCAAAAGACTGTCACGAGCGAGCGCTGGATGTTCTGCTGAAAAAGCTCGGACCTGAGCATGTTGATGTCGCAACGTCTTACAATAGCCTGGGCCGTGTCCACGAGCAACTGGGTGACCTAAAGCAGGCAAAAGACTTTCAGAAGCGAGCCCTGGATGTTCGGCTGAAAAAGCTCGGACCTGAGCATGTTGATGTCGCAACGTCTTACAATAGCCTGGGCCTAGTCCACAAGCAGCTGGGTGACCTAAAGCAGGCAAAAGACTGTCACGAGCGAGCGCTTGATGTTTGGCTGAAAAAGCTCGGACCTGAGCATGTTTATGTCGCAACGTCTTACAATAACCTGGGCACTGTCCACCGACAGGTGGGTGACCTAAAGCAGGCAAAAGACTGTCACGAGCGAGCGCTGGATGTACGGCTGAAAAAGCTCGGACCTGAGCATGTTGATGTCGCAACGTCTTACAATAACCTGGGCCGTGTCCACGAGCAACTGGGTGACCTAAAGCAGGCAAAAGACTGTCACGAGCGAGCGCTGGATGTACGGCTGAAAAAGCTCGGACCTGAGCATGTTGATGTCGCAACGTCTTACAATAGCCTGGGCCGTGTCCACGAGCAACTGGGTGACCTAAAGCAGGCAAAAGACTGTCACGCGCGAGCGCTGGATGTTTGGCTGAAAAAGCTCGGACCTGAGCATGTTTATGTCGCAACGTGTTACAATAACCTGGGCCGTGTCCACGAGCAACTGGGTGACTTGAAGCAGGCAAAAGACTTTCACAAGCGAGCCCTGGATGTTCGGCTGAAAAAGCTCGGACCTGAGCATGTTGATGTCGCAAAGTCTTAGAATAACCTGGGCCTAGTCCACAAGCAGCTGGGTGACCTAAAGCAGGCAAAAGACTGTCACGAGCGAGCGCTGGATGTTTGACTGAACAAGCTCGGACCTGAACATGTTGATGTCGCAACGTCTTACAATAAGCTGGGCCGTGTCCACGAGCAACTTGGTGACCTAAAGCAGGCAAAAGACTTTCACAAGCGAGCCCTGGATGTTCGGCTGAAAAAGCTCGGACCTGAGCATGTTGATGTCGCAACGTCTTACAATAACCTGGGCCTAGTCCACAAGCAGCTGGGTGACCTAAAGCAGGCGAAAGACTGTCACGAGCAAGCGCTGGATGTTTGGCTGAAAAAGCTCGGACCTGAGCATGTTTATGTCGCAACGTCTTACAATAACCTGGGCCTTGTCCACGAGCAACTGGGTGACCTAAAGCAGGCAAAAGATTTTCACAAGCGAGCCCTGGATGTTCGGCTGAAAAAGCTCGGACCTGAGCATGTTGATGTCGCAACGTCTTACAATAACCTGGGCCTAGTCCACAAGCAGCTGGGTGACCTAAAGCAGGCGAAAGACTGTCACGAGCAAGCGCTGGATGTTTGGCTGAAAAAGCTCGGACCTGAGCATGTTTATGTCGCAACGTCTTACAATAACCTGGGCCTTGTCCACGAGCAACTGGGTGACCTAAAGCAGGCAAAAGATTTTCACAAGCGAGCCCTGGATGTTCGGCTGAAAAAGCTCTGACCTGAGCATGTTGATGTCGCAACGTCTTACAATAACCTGGGCCTAGTCCACAAGCAGCTGGGTGACCTAAAGCAGGCAAAAGACTGTCACGAGCGAGCGCTTGATGTTTGGCTGAAAAAGCTCGGACCTGAGCATGTTTATGTCGCAACGTCTTACAATAACCTGGGCACTGTCCACCGACAGGTGGGTGACCTAAAGCAGGCAAAAGACTGTCACGAGCGAGCGCTGGATGTACGGCTGAAAAAGCTCGGACCTGAGCATGTTGATGTCGCAACGTCTTACAATAACCTGGGCCGTGTCCACGAGCAACTGGGTGACCTAAAGCAGGCAAAAGACTTTCAGAAGCGAGCCCTGGATGTTCGGCTGAAAAAGCTCGGACCTGAGCATGTTGATGTCGCAACGTCTTACAATAACCTGGGCCTAGTCCACAAGCAGCTGGGTGACCTAAAGCAGGCAAAAGACCGTCACGAGCGAGCGCTGGATGTTTGGCTGAAAAAGCTCGGACCTGAGCATGTTTATGTCGCAACGTGTTACAATAACCTGGGCCTAGTCCACGAGCAGCTGGGTGACCTAAAGCAGGCAAAAGACTTTCACGAGCGAGCGCTGAATGTTAAGCTGAAAAAGCTCGGACCTGAGCATGTTGATGTCGCAACGTCTTACAATAACCTGGGCACTGTCCACCGGCAGCTGGATGACCTAAAGCAAGCAAAAGACTGTCACGAGCGAGTGCTGGATGTTCGGCTGAAAAAGCTCGGACCTGAGCATGTTGATGTCGCAACGTCTTACAATAACCTGGGCCTAGTCCACGAGCAGCTGGGTGACCTAAATCAGGCAAAAGACTTTCACGAGCGAGCGCTGAATGTTAAGCTGAAAAAGCTCGGACCTGAGCATGTTTCTGTCGCAACGTGTTACAATAACCTGGGCCTAGTCCACGAGCAGCTGGGTGACCTAAAGCAGGGAAAAGACTTTCACGAGCGAGCCCTGGATGTTCGGCTGAAAAAGCTCGGACCTGAGCATGTTTATGTCGCAACGTCTTATAGTAACCTGGGCCGTGTCCACGAGCAACTGGGTGACCTAAAGCAGGAAAAAGACTGTCACGAGCGAGCGCTGGATGTTTGGCTGAAAAAGCTCGGACCTGAGCATGTTTATGTCGCAGAGTCTTACAATAACCTGGGCATTGTCCACCGGCAGCTGGGTGACCTAGAGCAAGCAAAAGACTGTCACGAGCGAGCACTGGATATTCGCCTTAAAATATTTGCTCCGGAACACGTCAAGGTGGCAGATACTTACAAAAGCCTGGGCGCTCTGCACAATTATCTCGGTCTCAGCCAAGAAGCAAAAGGGTGTTACGGTCGTGCATTGTCGATTTATGTCAAGAACTTTGGCCCTGAAGATAATGAAATGAGATTTGTTCAGAATGCACTTGCTCAGCTACGTACAGCAGAACTGAATATTGGTAACACATAAAGTTCAATAATCATAAATTCGTAATTCTTTAAAGCGTTAGGCTCGTTACTCGTAGATCAGCGAAGATCAAATCGGAATTGAGAGTTCAAACAAAGATATCAAGACTTCAGTTTACAGCATACTTATACAGATTAAGTCAAGCAACATCTAATTGTGGTGCATTGTAATGTAGAAAATTTAAGAAACCACAGACAATTTCCCTGTAAGCCAGACTTCTAGCGATCAACATTACAAGTTAAAGAGCCAATTAGAGTGCAGTCAGTTGCGTTTGACACGTGCCGCAACCGATCTGTAAAAGGCAGAGCTAAAAAAACCCATTCAAATCTCAAGAACTTTTGAGGCTCACTCTTGAAACCATAGCAACGTTAGACTAAAAATGGCAGAATATTTAAAAAATTGAAACGCGCTGTGGTTTTCCTCCTACATCACGACGCTAGTAGAGAAATTACGCTTTAAACTTTTACCTCAAATGTCTCTCAAAACGGGCACAAAATATCGTTTGCACACCATAGTTTCTCCCTTGCTGATATTAACCGGTCTATCATCGAAGTTCGATCGTCAAAATGCATTTGGAGTAAGTTCGGCTACGTTGATCTCGACACGTCAGCTGGGCGGTCCCCAGCGATAGTTTTATCATATTTTGCTTTAAAAGAAGTGGTTTTGAAGTATCAAGGATTAATCCTTTCAATTTTTTTTAAAAATTGCGCCACATCAATTATTATTAAAAACCGGATCGTTGAATAATGCAATTCAAGACTTTTTATGGACTTAACCATTATGATATATGAGCCAATATACCATAATCTACAAATATGATAAGCGTACGCGTCGGCTTAAAATTAAAAGGGAGCTCAAAAGAAGAGAAGACAAGATTTGTCTAATATCGTGGGGGTGTTTTTAATAAAAAAATAATTATTCCACTCGCGCTTGTTGGATATGAGATGATTATAGCTAACTCGGCACTACGCGCCTCATTGGCTATCTATCATCTCATCTAACAAGCGCGGGTGGAATAATTGTTAAATACATACTGTTGCTATGGATTTATAGGTGTCTATGTGACATGCGCAGATGTTATTCAACTTTGTCTATGTAATATACAATTAGACCCTGTCACTGGCTGTCAGGATTTTAAAATATCGTCTGTGACTTTATTTTAATGAACTTTGGACTTTTCTCGGAGTATGGTTCCTCTAGAACCTATTAAGTTTAATTTCTAGTTTTGACATCGAAGTAATTCTTTAAAATTTGAAAATTGTTCATAGTTTAAATCATCACAACCATAGTAACTTTTGACGTGCTGTACGTATTGTAATCTTTAACTAAGTAGGCTAAATATTAAAGGAGTTAAGTAATGGCACTTCTGTAGTCGATGGTGTTGTGTTTTGGTCGTTGAAAAGATTGGTTGTTAGAACAATAGATAAAACCTATGGTTCCGTTTGGCAAAAACCGCGCGAATGCACCGAATCCGCATGGCTCTAATCATACTCCATTTATCAGTCATTTTCGCGGTGTGAACACGAGCTTGTTGATACACAAACCTAAAAGAATCCGGGACAATCTCACTCCTACAGAACGATAAGCCATACGCTCACTTAAGGAACGTAAAGACATAATTATAAAACCCGCCGACAAAGGTTCTGGTATTGTTGTTATGGACACAATCTGGTACATCTATGAATGCAACAGACAACATTCTGACACTATATTGTCTAAACGCTTGACAAACGACATCACTGCTGATATACAAAAACGTGTTACCTTTTATGTTAACAGGATGCATAACGACCAACTCATCAACGAAACAACAAAACAATACCTTTTGCAGACTGACGTAAGACCAGGACGATTTTACATCTTACCCAAAATACACAAACCCGGTAATCCAGGACGCCCTATTGTCTCATCCAATAGCCACCCCACTGAACGGATATCCCAGTTTGTTGACCACTACCTCCAACCACTCGTTCACAAACTACCATCTTATATCAAAGACACCAATGACTTCCTCAACAAACTGTTTTACATTGGTAATTTTCCCCCTAATTCTTTACTAGTTACACTTGATGTTTCATCCCTCTACATCAATATCCCAGATATCGAAGGTATTAATGCTTGTGACCATTTTCTGTGTACCTCCTCCAATACCCCTATTCCTACCGTCACACTTTGTGACCTCATTCGTATGGTTCTTACCATGAACAATTTTACTTTTAATGATGCTCATTACCTCCAAGTTCACGGCACAGCCATGGGTACCAAAATGGCCCTTCTTTCGCTAACCTTTCTTTCTTGGTCTTTTCGAACCTAACGCTTTGAAAAATGCCCCATGTAAACCCCACACTTGGTTTAGATACTTCGACGATATCTTTATGGTCTGGACCGAAGGTTTAGATAACCTAAAAATTTTCGTCGATAATCTTAACAATATCCATCCCACCATCAAATTCACCAGCTCACACTTTTCCACTAATGTGGCTTTCCTTGACGTAAGTGTCTCTTTAACCACCGACGGTAATATCTCCACTGACCTCTACACCAAACCCACAGACAAACATATGTATCTATTGCACTCTTCTTGCCATCCATTACATACCAAAAGAGCCATTCCGTTCAGTCTAGCACTCCGCCTACGACGTATCTGTTCTACAGATAAAGCTTTTGAGACTCGCGCCGCTCAACTTACCTCATACCTTCTCAAACGAGGTTAAAGCAATAAATTCGTCACCAAACAAATACAACGCGCCGCTGACATCTCCCGCACACTCACCTTACAAACTAAAGACGTAAAAAAACCTAACCGTATTCCATTTATAACTACTTTTAATCCGTCGCTTCCTCGCATCTCCAACATCATCAAAAAACACTGGCATCTACCGCAGTCTTCTAACCGCTGCAAAAAAGCTTTTCCTCAGCTGCCAGTTCTCGCCTTCAGACACTCCCCCAACCTTCGCGACACATTAGTAACAGCCAAACTCCCCTCTAATTCTACCATTTCCCATCCTCAACTTCCCCACGGCTCTTTCCGTTGTGGTAGAAACTGCGCTACTTGCCCCTACATCTCTGACGGTCTTACTAACTATACCCTTTTTTCTACCGGCGAAACACGTCCCATTGAATCTCACTTGACCTATGACACTAAAAACCTTATCTACTTAATTCAGTGTAACCGCTGTAACTTACAATACATAGGAGAAACTAAACGACGTTTAAAAGACCGTTTTAATTAACACCGCCGTACCATTGATAAATCTAACTCTAAATCTAAACCTACTACAGCGGCAGAACACTTCATTTCCTCTCCTAACCACTCTGCTCACGACATGGAGCTAATCGCCATCGAAAAAGTGTTTTCCAAGAGAGACTCGATACGCAAGGCCAGGGAAGCTTTTTTAATTTCAAGAGGCAACACTATTTATCCAGATGGCCTTAACGCTCGCGAAGAAATGTATTAGTTTCTAGTTATTTATCCAATTTACCTTACTTTATTTCTATTTTTGCTAACTATTTCTATTTTTATTGTTATCTCATTGTCAATCAAATTAGTTTTACATATTTCCGCTGTTACATCATACAGCTATCTATGAAGGATCACCCCAATTCTCTGATAATTCCCACTCCACATGAAGAAGGCTGGTTTGGCCAGCCGAAATATAGTGCTCCGTCTTAAAATTTACTTATCTACGTTGTATCGGTCCTGCCTCTATATTTATATTTCATACAAAATGAAGCACCAGTGTGGGCCAGTTTACGTAAGGAGCACAGAATTCGAATGTCTGAAATCCTAGCTACGCCACTACTTGCCAACCTAGAAAGCCCTTGTTTCCATAAGCATCAAAAAAGCTCTTTGTTATATTCGATGCCCAATCAACCAAGATAATGGTTTGAGAATTTGTGTAATGCTCTACAAAGGAAATCTGCTTTTTTTTGAGGTGAACAGAGCCTGGCACTATGGGAGGTCGGTTAGAGCTCGAAAGACGATTGTCGCGTGTGGTTTGCAGCATCCTCCTGCGCGCATGTCTGGTGTTTGCCTCCACTGGCCTGAAAATGCCACTTCTCCTTCGCAGCCGTTCTTTAGCTAACAGTTCCTTCGCAACGAACAGTATTCCTTTCCCTTTGTTTGAGGGTATAGACCTTTACAGATTGCGCTAGTAAAAGTGGAACATTATTATTATTTTTTTAATTTTTTCTTTGCTTAAGTTCCTTTGTTTACTAGAAAGTCTGAAATTAAGTGGAGTGCTGGTGCTATTAATCATGTTAAAACCGTGTCTTGTGAAATTCACATCATGCTCAACAAGATATTATGCCAGTCTACACTAAGTTTGAGTTAGATTCTGGGCGCTTTTTTTTTCAGGTGAACATTGCACTTATCGCATTTCTGGTTTTCTTGCTTTTGGAAAAAGGTCTTCAGATTTCTACTCTCTTACTCAAAAGTTTTTCAAGGAGTTATCTTTGTCTTTACTCTCATTTTTGCCTTCCCTTTTTGAATCCTGTCATTTTGTCTTTTTCCGCATAACATATGAGTAACTCTTCCTGGACACAACTACAGTTCACTGCAGCAAAAAGTATCATTAGCAACGATCACACCTACCCTTGTCGAAATGTCATTTAGATGACAAACAGTGAGGTAACGGAATGATTGATTTGCATTGCAAATATGTTTTCACTCGATGAAGCAATAATTGTCTTTGTTCTGTCAGGAACTTCGAACTTAGAGCTCCGAGCTTCGATTACCTATTTGGCTTAAAATTACGAGTTTTTGGTACGACAAATAGTTTCATAACAAGTGTCAGGTAATTCTAAAGCCGGACAGCCGGCGACCGGACAGCAACCACATACCAACTGAGTAGGACGTGAAGTAACAGAAGGTCATGTCTTTCAAGAGCTCAAGTAAGTTATCTAGTTTCATTCTCCTACACTCAATAATTATGTTACCAACAATTTAGAGCCCTTTACTGGAGCCTCGGCTAAATATTAAAAGATATAATGCATCGATGGGCCTGTCTCGCCTATGATTCATTTCTTCTAATTTATCGGTGAAACAAACAGTGTGCGGAAACTTGTCACGGGTATAGTTTATGTGAACACTGAATGAAATTGAAAGCTACAATATTCCATAAGTCTAATTCACTACGTTTTGCATGCACAAGTTTTTGTCCGAAAGGAAATTCAGTAGTAATTAGGGCAATTTGAAAATAATCGTAATCTAGCGACACCTAATCACCACAAAGATTCCATAACTGAACCCTTTCATGCATCAGCTTTGTCGGGAGAAATATCGATCTCCAGCACATGAAAACGTTATTCCTCAGGGAATGATATCAGCAAACCTTTAAAACTTCGGTTTCTTAGGGTCCACTCATTAGTTATGTAACATTATTTACTCTAATAACCGCGCCTTGCCATCTTCTCGCACTTTGAGCCTAGGTTTAATTTTCTCATCTTTTCCCCTGTACGGCAGCTGCGCATTGGTAAAGGAACTGCTTTAGCTTTATAATAGAGCATCAAAAACTTCAATATAGAATTAAAAAAAAATACTGGAAATTGACCGCCCATTAGTGGGAGTATCGTTAGAATAAAAAAAGGCCTTAAGCTAGGGAGGAGGGGAGAGAAATTGTTTTAATGTGACACAACCAAAATACGCCGAACCCGCCTCCCTTTTGATAAATAATGACCGATCCCTGAACAAGGATTATGATCTAATTTACTTTAACAATCGCACTTTGCTGTCTTCTCACACTTTGAACCCATGTTCGGAAAGAGTTCCATATAACCCCAGCATTAAGTATGCATTCCATTTCATAAAGACTAAATATAAAGGTTTCTTTGCAATACTCTATGCATAATTAATGTATGGTATTCTATGGAACTCTTACCCCCATGTTCAATTTCCTCCTATTTTTCCTTGTACGGCGGCCCTGCTTTGGCAAGGGAACTGTTTTAGCTTTTTAACACTGAGTCAAAATCTTTCATTTAGAATTCAAAGGACTGAAATACAATAAATACGGCTGTCTGCATTTTTTATATCATTTATGGACCATACAAGTTTTCTTAACTCCTAGCAAGTTGTTAAACCATGCTGTTTTAGATCTCTTATTCGGGAACCAGAGTCATTAGTTATAGACTAAAGGGGGAGAGGGTGGAGGATTATGGGCGATCATTTGGTTTGTAGGGAGAACAGAGAGGGAACTAGTCGTCGCCGACTGGGTATAAAGGGGGAAAACTATAGAAAAATGACTGCCAGCCAATTATTTGTCAATGATGGAGGGGTGGAGGGTGGGGGGGATCATAAGAATGTTACAAAGCATTACCGGGGATCAGATAAATGTAATTATGACAGTCAAGATTCTCTGACCCCCTCCTCCCCCTCAGGCGATAAATAATGGCCGGTCCCTGATTTCATTCCTCTGAAACCTGCTCTGAGATTTTTGTGAAACTTTACTTTTTGTTTGTTTATCTTATAGAAGCGAAAATTTGAAAATAAAAAAGGGGAAAGTTTTTGAAATAAAGAAAGGGGTAAAATTTTGAAATAAAAAAGGGAGGGGGGGGGTCCCGGGGCTCGTTTAGGAACTGTAGTACTCATATAATTCCTATAATATCACAACAATTAAATTTACGAGTACTGGCTAAATTTGCGTTTCCGAAAATTGTTCCTTTTCCTTCGCCGAGAATTGGAGTTTAAATTTATTTCAGGGGAAGAATGACATTGCTCAATTCCGAGAAATAGAAAAATGGCAATAGTTTACCGTGCTGAAAAAACCGCAATTGTTGATGTGCGTGTGCTATTTATGTGTCGAAACAGTTATGCGCTGGAAGGATATTCCATGCAATACTTTGGCATGTCTTTCAAACAGTTTTTCTCGCGGAAGGAGAGACTCCCACAGAGGTACAAGGTAGATGAACGAAAGGAGAAAACAGTTGATTTGTACCTTTATCCTCCGTTTTTGACCAGACCCTCTCTGTTCTATAGCTATCCTGACTCATCTATAGGAAATTACTACTTCTCGAAGAGGAAATGGATTTGAGTCGTACCCAAAGAACATTGGAATAATTTTCGAAGGTTTTTTAGTCCGAATCGAAGATATGGTGATAGAAACCCGTATATTTCTCCACTTCCCTCCGATCCCCCATAATCCCCCCATACCCCCTTTCCCCCTTCCCCTCCTGATCCCCCCTCCCCGAACTAATCTGCATCGTTCTTTCTTTCAACGTTACATTTACACTGTTGTAATTTTCTTCATGTGTATCACCCACCAGACGATCAAGAAAGAAGAGAGGCATGGTACGTTATTGATCATGAACAAGTTTATAAAATCAAGTTCATTGAGAAAGATGCTCTTAATTCAGGTTATTTTATGATTTTATAGCGTGTTTTGCAGGTTTCTGGGCAGCTTAAACATCTTGCGGGAATTATCTTGTGGATTCGCCTTTTTGCTTTCCGTTTTGTTCTTTAAGTTTTGTTTGCTGGTTTTTATTTTCGTGATTATTTTGTTTGTTTGTTTCTCTTTTACTTTAAATGAGTTTTTTTCCTTCATAGAAAAAATCTGCAGTGGAGTATAACTGAAATTTTCGTTAGGAAGTTATTAAATCGATTTTCTGCCAGTCAGTCAAACATAAACGAGAAACGACAAAACGCCACATGAGTAAAATTTCAAATTTACCAAATTATGCAGAGGGGAGCAACTCAATCAAGGTTAATCAGTGAGGGATATTTAGAATTTAGAATGTGTCAAACTCGATTAATGAGATAGTTCGAAGCGAACTCGGCGGTGGTAACCATTTCTGAGCTCGATGTTTTGACCGCAATCAGAAAGTTGAACCCCCGCAAGGCTGCGGGTCCCGATGGGATACCTAGTTGGGTGTTTAGGGGATATGCTGACTTTATAGCTCAGCCAGTGACTTCCATCCTTAATTGTAAATTTGCTGAGCAACAACTTCCCCCATCTTGGAAGCTGGCGGATGTGGTACCCATTCCTAAACAGAAACCTGTCGAAGTCATCAACAAGCACTTACGACCCATTTCCCCCCACACCAATAATTTCCAAATTAGCCGAAGACTTCGTGGTATCTGCGTTCATCGGTCCGGCTGTGTTGAAAATTATCGATCCCGACCAGTTTGGAGCCTTACCGAGATCCTACGCTATGACATCCATGCTCCATCACTGGACATGCGCAACTGATGGCACGGGATCTGCAGTCAGGGTGGTCCTGTTTGACTACCGCAAAGCTTTTGACTACATTGACCATCAACTGCTCACTCATAAAATTTACAGTCTTGATATCCCTCGGGGTGTAAAACGTTGGGTAGTCGACTTCGTGGTGCATCGCTACCAACGCGTATAATTATCTGCTGATTGTTTCTCTGAGTGGGGCCCCGTGCCAGCTGGTGTACCTCAGGGGACAAAATTGGGGCCATGGCTCTTCTTGCTAATGATAAACGATCTAAGAATTCCCCAGGTTCAAACTCGGAAGTACGTTGATGACACGACGGTGGCAGAGATCGTCCCGCGTAACGCTTTAGGTGACGCCCAAACCGCTGTTGAAGTGGTGGAGGATTGGTCCAAAGCACAGAAGATGCAGCTTAACGCTGACAAATGCAAAGGTATGGTCATCGACTACAAAAGGCAGAAACACCATTTCATTCCCCTCTTGGTAGATGGCAAAGAATTAGAGACGGTAGAGTCGGCTAGGATCCTAGGCGTGACTATTTCGTGTAACCTTAAGTGGAACAACCACATCAATGATGTTATAAAAAGAGCAAACAAACGATTATACTTTTTAGTCCTCCTGAAGAGAGCCAGCCTTCCAGCGGATGACATAATTAATTTTTATTGTACAACTATACGTCCTGTTCTGGAATACTGCGCACAAATATTCCATCATGCGTTATCTGCGTATCTTAGTGATGACATTGAAAGGGTCCAAAGACGCGCATTATCCATCATTTCACCAGTACTGTTATACCATGACTCTTTAGAAAGGCACGGTTTAGCTTCGCTCTATGACAGACGCATTAAATTGTGTATGGTTCTGTTTTTGTCTGTCTCAAATCCATCTCACAAATTATATAATTTGCTGCCAGATAGACATCTTTCAGCTTACAATACTAGACACCGGCGCGTTTTTAACATGCCGCGCTTTCGCACTGATCGTTTTAAATCTTCAATTATCCCGGCTATGTGCGCGTGTGCTAACCTAGATTTTTAGCTTTTCCACTGCTGTATATTAGTTATAGTTGCTATATTAGTAATTTTATTTAAGTCTTAGCATTTTTGTAATTGGTTGTCTCATATAGTCTTATATAATCAAAGATTGTGAAAAGCACGCAATTCAGCCTATGGCTGCAATGTATTTTATTTGGTAATAAACTATCTATCTAATAAACTATCTCAGGACACTTGATTGACATGCATAGTTTCTAGTTTGATTGAAGGACCGGTCATGATTTATCATCTGGATAGGTGGGTCGGCGGATTTTGGTTGTGTCACAGTTTACCGGTTTCCTCTCCCCCCCCCCCCCCCACGACCCTAATGGTCAGTAAATTCTCCATACTCCCAATTTGTACTTGCGATGACTGTTTGCCATGGCAACCAGAAGAGGGGTCCTTCCACTCCCCCTTTTCTATCTATTCACTCCAGTAACTTAAAAACAGCTGTTTTAAAATAACTTTTTTTATATACAAGTTAGCTTTTCGATTGGGCTAAGCAAATTTTGTAGACCCTGTTATGCGTTTGAGCATACACTTATAACTCTTTTGGTGAGAGAAACATTTAATACATATCTCTGGCATTCTGAGGAAATATGGACCAAAAATGAAGAAATCAGTTGAGTTTAAACTGTGTGCTGTTTACAGGAGTTTTTCTTGATTATGCTATTATCAAAGGAAACGTTGAGAAACCTTGTAGTAAAGAGAAAACTGCGGCTATTATTTCACTAAAAGAACCTTTGAAAACATCTAACAATGTTTATATCCCCATTCCGCAGTGGGGAAGTTTTTTTTAGGGACATGTGGTTTTGATTGAAAATTAACACTTAATACGATATAAAACGCAAAAAATATATATTTCAGTGAAAATGTGCTTGGCAGGATAAATTCAGCGAAGACGTTCACACTTACTTAAAAGCAACCTTCAAACGCCATCTTAGCATATCACACAGAACACTTTTTTTACACTTTTTAAGCATGCATTCTACGGCTACTTTTGCTGTTCTTTCTCGTTTTTTATTAGCCGAGTCCGTCAAAACCCCTTTAACAAATGTTTCCAAATGTTTTTTCTTTGTTGAGAGAGCTCGTCGCCATGAGATTTTTTTTTAAAGCCTTGTGTAATCTAAGAGGCTTCGAACAAAAATTGAGTTAGTCACTAGTAGGGTGTGACCTCTCTCTAGATTGCCATGGCAACCATGTTTTTCTCGAAAGGTTTGGTATCTACCTATACAAACAATCACCACTATGCTTCGCTGTGCTGCTCAGAAACGCAAAATTGGCCTTAATTTTAGTCATATCGAGAGCAAATGCAGGGTTATGCAATCACAATTTTTTCAATGGTTGAGGCAAATAATCAAATATAGTTCTAAGGGAACATGGATCACTTTAAGCCTGACTGCGGAAATTCAAGGACCAAATTACTTTGAAATTAGTTTTTTCAAATTATTGACAAATGAAAGAATGATGTAAACACGGGTTATGATCAGGAACCAGTCGTTATTTATTGCCTGGAGGGGGGGGGGGGGGTTTAGGGGATTTTAGTTGTAGCACGAAAAACTTATCTGATCCTCCCATCAGGCTCTGCAGTATTTTTATGACCCCTTCCCCCCCTCAATGGAACTTAATTGGCAGCTAGCTTTTGATAGTCCTCCCTTTGTTCTATGTTGGCGACGAGTTTTGGTAGTGTCACGAAAAAATCTCAAGGGTCTGTAATATTTTTATGTTCCCCTCCCTCTCATCAGCAATTGATTGACAGGTATATCATTTATAGTCCCCCCTCCCTTAATACTTCCCCCTCCATTCCCCCAGAAAACCTTGTGATCCCCCCAAACCCTTTCCCTTAGGGAATAGGATGATAATGATTCGCACCTTACATCGTGAAGGTCATGAAGCATATAGTTAGCTTAGGATTTAAAAGAGCAAATTTGAGCTTCCAACTCCGTACTATCACGATGTAGACAGGGAACCCAGTGCTGCTAAGTCCTTAACCTGAAAACTATGTGATCCCCCCCCCCTCCCCCAAACCATTCACCCATTCCACCAGGCAAAATAAATAACCTTACATCGTGAAGACCATGAAGGATATATTTAGCTTAGGATTTTTAAAAAAGTGCAAATTTGAGCTTCCAACCCTGTATTGTCATGATGTATTAAGGGAACTCAAAATGTTTATAGAACATCATGATGCACTGATTTTGTTAAAAAAAATAATTGAAATAAGCAGGAAAAAAATTTGACCATGTCTCTTCTCGACAAATTCTGCTAATGAATAAGGTTGCAAGCTTTTTACAGCTATTTCTGCCGAGCTGATGAATGTTCTATTATATGACCAACATGGGCTGCTGTAGTGGTCCTTCAGAGACATTAAAATAAATAAGAATTGACCACTTTCAAAAATGGCTACCGGATTAATATTCTTTTGTTTAAATTTCAATTAGCCTTTCTTGCCTCGCTTGAGATGTCTTCTTTTGAATTTTGTACTGGAGAACGAGGCCAGAAAGGCTAATTTAAATTTAAACAAAAGAATATTAATCCAGCAGCCATTTATGAAAGTGGTCTATGAGCTGTGCGCTTAAAAATTTTAAACCAGGTTGAAAATTCTAAACCAGTTTAAAATATTTAAACCAGTTTAAAAAAAATTAAACCAAAGGTAAAATTTGAACCACAACATATACTTTTTATTGTTTGCATTTATACAAGTCATAGCTTGAGTTCTCTCATTCTTGTGTTCAGCAGTATTATAAAGTTTCCCCCGATTTCAGATTTTCATTTGACATGGTCGATAATAAATTTACCCTTGAACTCTAAGTAGTGATTAACATGTAACTTCTCCATACAATATCCCAGACATTATTCAGTAAACAAGTAATGAGAATACTCAAACTTACCAGGTAGAAGTTTTTACCTTGATCTAACACCAAATTCTCGTAACTAATTTACAAGAAAATATGTAGCAGCTGGAGGGGAGAATTGAAAGTGATCAGATTTTGGGAGTTAGAAGGTTAACACAGTGAAAAGTATAAACGAGTAGAAGATATTTTTTGTAGAACAGGAGGCAATTACCATGAGAAGGTTTTCCTTGATGACATTGCCATTCAATTATTTCTTTTTTCTTTTAGGTTTGAAAGATGATGCTACAAGATTCAAGGAATTTATTGATCAAAATGAAGTTTATGAGATGTCTCGCTTAGACATCGGTGTCCTCTTTAAAGAAAGAGCATCAAGAAGAGCGATGTCTGCCCAGTGTTGGGTTAATAATGATTAGAAATCTTGCACTTTTAAAAGTCTTTTGGCGGGAAAATTGTCTCTTGGAAAGAAGTTTGCACTTTTGAATTGTGCTTAGTGTTCATCAAAAAGTATACTATAGAAAGTCTTTTGGCGGGAAAAATATTTACAACATAAAAAAGATTTCCTCCCATGAAAAGTCACGTAAATCTTTTGTTTTAGCGCTAAATGCCTTCAAATCTACAGAAATTTCCTTCCTCTCGGCAACCCTCCATACATAAAGACAGAGTAACAGAGAGCCTCTGTTTTGACTGGTTACCAAGCCCTTTCAAAAACACAATTTTTTCGTTATTTTTACAACCATTTAAAAGCAATTAAAAAAATAAAAAGAAAGTACAATAGAATCAGGTTCTTTATTTGCTTATGAGTTCATCTTATAAATACAAATCT
Organism: Stylophora pistillata; assembly: GCF_964205215.1. Taxonomy (NCBI): domain Eukaryota; kingdom Metazoa; phylum Cnidaria; class Anthozoa; order Scleractinia; family Pocilloporidae; genus Stylophora; species Stylophora pistillata. The sequence goes on from NC_142523.1 coordinate 11,336,245, forward strand.
GTGCCAACAAGTAAAATTGAATACAATTTGTGATAGCAAAACCTATTACCATTTCACAAACCATTAAATAAGTCTGAATATCTGTGTTCAAAACTGCGCTGCACACCTCGTAACTGGGTAGCCTAGGACTGCACACATTCGCCCCGTCCTTAAGGAGCTACACTGGTTACCTGTGGAGCAGCGAGTTACCTTTAAAGTATTACTGTTAACTTTTAAAGCTGTCAATGGTCTGGCGCCTCTGTATCTAAGTCAACTTATAGTCCCATATAGCCCTACAAGAAATCTTAGGTCAGCTGGCAAACATTTATTAGAAGTACCGAATGTGCGCCTGAAGAGCTATGGGGACCGGGCCTTCTCAGTCAATGCCCCAAAGGACTGAAATGACATTCCCTTAGACATTACATTAAGTCGATCAGTTAACGTCTTTAAATCAAGATTGAAAACTTATCTTTTCAGACTTGCTTTTAATTGATTTTGTCTTGGTAAGATTGTCAGTTAGATATTTATTAGATTGTAAAGCGACATAGAGCTTTTGTATATACCACTATAGAAATAAAGTTATTGTTATTGGCTTGGCTTCCCCCAACACAGTCACAGTCCCGCTCAGTCTAATGACTTGCATAGACTGAAGCCGAGAGGAATTGTGGAGGAGGAACTTAGACTGTTTTGTAAGATTATCAAAAAAACAACAACAGAAAACGATTTGAATCAACAGTACCTCTTCTGAGTAATTCTAACTGCCTGCACTACTTCCTTGCTCCGAGTCCCTTTCCCTATCTTCACTTTTCCTAAACTAAAAACAAAGAAAAAAATCCAAACCAAACTTTAAAAGAAGAAATCTAATGATGATCTATTCAGTTTACGTTTAGTTTGACAAAAATCTCATTAACCAGCCCTAACCTGGAAGATGAAACTGGCACAGCTTTCTTTGGAGTTTTTTTTTTTTTTTGCTTCTTCCCTCATCTGCTACAAAGGAAAGTGATATAAATATAATATTAATATATATAGTAACAGGCAGATAGGCTACAGATATGTTCCTCAGGTCTGTAGCATATCTGTGAAATAACTGCATGACCTATCTGTAACATATCTGTAACATATAGGAATTTGCCCAAAATTTCTAGCTGTGACAGATAAATTGTGACAGATATGAAAAACCAACAGTACTTACATATCTGTGGAAATATCAGCTACTACAGATATGTTAGCTATAGGGGAGACTATCAAGGGTGGCATAGGGAACCAGTGTAGTTCATTAATTAAGAACAAAATAATGAATAAGACACTGCAATGTTATCTATTTGACATAGTTTATTGATATAAATTAAGTAATTAATATGTAATATGCAATTTTTATTTCTCTTCTAATCAACAAGAACATAGAAACCTAAAAAATAATTAAAAAATACAGGAATAATCATAAAATTGTGCTAAAGTTCTTATGGCTTTAAATTTGTTTTTGGTTTTTTTTATACTCCTCTTCAAGCTCCACAGCACTTATCTTGCAAGGTTTTATTTACAACTGTGGCAGCCTGCTTTCTATAATTTTTCTCATCCAGAACAAAACCTAGGAAGCAATGAAAAGACAAATGTTCAAGTCAGTTCTCAAATGATTGAAATTGTGGATTACCAACAATTACAGCCCAACAGGTGATTATGTTGGTAACATGGAGTTTCATAATCTAAAATACTAACAAAAATCTCAACCAAGGAGAGTACAGTAGTTTGTCCATGCACACTGTACCTATAGATTGCCAGAGATTGAGATCACCTCTTAGAATATATAGCCCCCTTTAATAACTTATTATAATCAATCAATCACAATGATGAAAGACACCGTCCAAAGTGACAGTGTAAGGTTGGTTAGCAAGGGAAGTAGTAATCAATTCTGCAAAAGACTAGCACTTCATAAAAAAAAATATCACCATGATGGCTTAATTAGTTATACTGGCAAAGAAGAAAGTAATTCATATTAGTTTTATCAAACACTCTTTAACTTTGAAACATGAAATAGAGGCAAAGAACCATTTAAGGAATTGAACTGTTCAGATAAAAAAGAAAAAATGAGGGGTTATTCTGTTTACATAACACAAAAAGTGAGAATCATCACTGAGAACCAGCCCTTTCCCATATGCATCCTCCCAGAATGTGTCACACAAGGAGCCTGCCTCAACATCATCACCTGAGTAAAGTTCACAAGGTCAAAGTCTATATGGAAAAAAGGAATCAGCAACCAAGCTTATCCATTTGAAGTAAGTCTTGCTACAAACAATTATTTCATAGTTTCGATATAAGCGAGGTCATTATTCACAACTGCAGTGAACGAAATAAACAAAGAAAGTTTTAACTTTCACCAATAATAACAATTATAAAAATAACATTTATTATTTGTATTGCGCTTTTTCTATAAAATGTTAAAGAGCGCATCACAACGGTAATTAATAACTAAGATTATACAATTCTTTCTATAAAAATCATAAATTATATATATTTATTTACATTAAGATAACTAAAATGATTCCTTAAATAAAAATGTCTTAAGTAAAATCTTAGAAGATTCTAAGTTCATTGCTTCGTGCGCAGACCTTGGCAGCTTAAAACAAAGGGTGTCACTCACCATTAACCTCTTGAAAACGTGTTGATGCTTTGGTAATTCGTTGATTCCTTTTTGACATTTGGCAGATCAACCCCTCTATTAACTCCACTGTATTTTGAAGATCACATCGATGGTTCAAATGGATCACTGCATGGTTTCGAATTCTTCAACAGCTGAAAATGGATGGTCAGGCTTCACACTGCAGGACACAGTTTTTGAATCAGGCTAACTTGTGCATTGCGTCGAAGTACAAAATTATGAAGAACTTGCTTCACACGTTTATGAAAACGTAGAAGAACCGAACAGTAATGAAATAATTCCAGAGATAATTTCAGTTGACGATCGATAATGGCGGGACAGCTGATCCAAGTAAGCTAAACACTTTTGAAGAAAACAACGACCCACTAGTTTATAAAAGGTTGAGCTGTTTTCATGTTAGATTTGCAAAGCAAGTAAATTGATGCACAGATAGAAAAATGGTTGATGTGTGAATTTTTTTCTGGACCCTACAGTTGTAATCAGTATTTGTTCTTGTTGAAGGACACAAGGTTAAATACCACAATAAAGAGGATTTTTAAAGACACATGGCTGAGAAGACCCTCTTTTGCAAACTGTTACATGTCACTCAATCAATATGCTATTTTCCATAGAGATCTTAGTAGTTTTGCACAATTAATTGTTTAAAAGTTTGGTAGTTTGGACACTCAATTTTTGGTCAGCATGTAATCAAATAAATTATGGTCAGCTCCTAGTAGGGGAAATTCAAATAATTATCATGACTGGTATATGATGACAATTCAAAAGATGGCTGGGTCCTCGATTTCTAACTCACTCTGTTTGATCACCTACATATAATATGTGAATATATATAATATGTTATACATATACATATGTTATACATATACATATACATATAATATGTTAATATACATATATGTTGTGTTATAATATGTTAAATATATGTCAATTTCCTTAGATACTTTGTAGATATTTGAAAGAAGTCCCTACATAATTATCTGTGAAATATCTGCAAACATAATTGCAGATATGCTGCAGATATAAATAAAACCATTTAACTACAGACATTGTGCAGTACTGTAACAGATATGAGACAGATAGTTGCAGATACTTTACATATCTTTCCATTCGGTAAGGATATAACATGAAAAAGTAACACTGGTAACTTTTATTTTGTTTGTTTGTTTTTTTTTTTATCTTTTGTAGACATGCAGCTGTTCATAGAGAATCTTCAATTCACAAAATAATTTGTTAGGTAGTACCACATAAGTTTTCATGTGTGCTGATTCACAGACTAGTATTATTGACTGCATGCCAAGTAGTGAAAGAGACAAAATCCATTTCCAACCAATTTTTTGTTATATTGAATTTGACAGAAATAAACTATTTGTTTTATTTCTGTTAGGTGTATATCAAAAAAGTTATTCACCTCAGTGTTGACGAATGGTAGTAGATATTAACTGAGCCACAAAGTGGCAAGGTGAATATTCACCTTTGTTCATCTCCAATGAGGTGAATATATACATCTATGCAACCAAGCGCAAGGGCTGTACTGGGAGAGTATTGGCCTGAGGTCTTAACAGTATGGACCGAGGGCTGATATTCTTCCAGTACAGTCCCGAGCAAGCTTGGTTAATGAGAGATTTATTATACGACTGAGGTTCAAAGGGACACAAGTGCGGTATCATTCGGGACCATTTGGGACAGTGCGCGGTCCAATACTTAGAGAATACTGGACCGGCAATAGAGCATTTTGATTGGTTGATTTTAGCTATTAGCCCTCTGACTACCTGAGTCATGTAATAAATAATTATTTGTTAATTATTTGTTTCACTCTTGTTAGAGACAAAACAAAATGCTCCAAGATAGATATGTTTCAGTTCACCAAAAAAACCTTAACCTAGACAAGAAAAAATTGAAGGTTTTTGTTTCAAATCCCTGCTTACCTGAATTTTAAGTTGCCTTTCTTCAAGTTCTCCGGGAGAAAGAACTTCTTCTGCAATTTAATGTTTAGTGTATTAATGTCTAGCACTTGGAAGATCAAACAGAAAGCTTAACACTTAATTACCCACTGTCATATCAACTACATTCTTGTTTCTTGCAAAATACTGTACATGTCAAGGAAATGAAAAAAATACTTTTTACATGAGAATATATTAAGAATTGAGTCATTGAGTAGGTTTGCAGCACAGCTTAATTAAAGATTAGGGCCCAAAATAACCATGTTAAACTCATACAGAATCTACTTAAGACCAGAAGCAGACTAGTCTTGACAGAAAAGCATACACTCTGAAACAGTGTTTTAAAAAATGTAGGCCTATTCTGCGATGTTAAAATTATTTTGTTGAAACATTGACGCTAATTGTAGGAATGTCTTACAGGATACAATTCACTTAAACTTTCACTAACTGGGCAAGCAAATTAAAGAGCTGGAAAGAAAAAACCCCTAAGTGACTTATGACAGACTAGAAGATTCTCCTTCCAAATTGCCTTGTATTGCCTGACAAAAAATGGAGAGAGTTGGTGTTCTATCATAAAAATAACCTCAGGGTTCTATTCTGATCACCCCTTTAACTGTTATCTCACCGTCACAGCTGGTATAGCAGATGAGAGTTGAGCCTTTGCTCTACAATTTGGACAGTCTTTGGAATGACTTAGAAGAAACAAGAAAAAAAAATTAATATTTTATGGTCCCTAATAAAATTCTCAAATGTCATTGATTAGCAGCTCAATTTAAGCACCAAAAGGACAGTTCACATATCATGCCTTTGCAACTGAAGAGTACACAAAAACTCTGCCTCAGGCTTCTTTTCCTCTCACAAAACAAGTAAACAATTAAGATTTTATGAATGACTCTGTTTAACCAATGGTTATTTTTATATTCTGAATAAAAATAAAATTCTACTCTTACCCCTGAGTGATAGAATAATGTATTGTTAAATAATCTGACATGACCAAATAGATTTACCTTCATCTTTTTCACCCTAACATCAGTATGCATATTCTCCATAATGTTTTCTATACATTTCCTAAAGTGCTGACAAGGAGAATTTGTTCAACAATGAAGAGCTAATTAATCTTTCATTGGTGACCATTTTCTCAATGCTCCTGACCTTTACATGTGATATTGGGATGACATTGTATGGAGAAAATAGATGTTAGTCACTCTTGGGGATTTATAAACAGTTTAGATGAATTTTGAACTGAAAACAAAAATGTTCTGTAACACGTCTTACCAAATTAAAGCCTGCAGAGTCCCTGATACAACCAAAACAGAAAGTGTGCGAGCAAGGCATTTAAGTGTGTACCAATACCATGAGTTCACGATCGACAGATACCACAAAGTAACTCCTCATTTAAATCTTTGAGGGACTTCTTTGATCTGCTGTCATCTACCAGTTGAAAGGAAAATTTAACATGAGCCCTGGTAATTAATGCCATCATGAACATTCCTCTTATTGTGCTCATTTGGAGGAATGCTTAGCAATGTTGATGAAGAATATAGCACTCTATCAGAACTGAGGGGAGAATAATTGGGTATTGAAGACTTGACAGGGAAGCCTGATAAAATGCTGGCAGATAACCTTAAAATGGACTAGCATCCCATCCAGGAGGGAGTAGTGATACTCCTGGTTAATTGCTTCATGCTAAGAAAACCAGGATAATCTCCCACTGGGTGGGTCACTTGGCTCCAGTTCTGACTTAATTTACCATTTTTTACCAGAAATGACACTTATAAGGGATTTTTTCCACAATTGTTCCTTCCATATAAAGAATGCCTTCTGAGGAGAGTTGCATCATACAGTATGAAGTTATGTTTAATTCACCTCTTGGAGTTAAAAGTACCTTTTGTTCATTTTAGCTTCTTCCTGTGGATCAACCTTTCGATCACCTTCCAAAACCTGAAAAATATATTAATGATCATGATAGTGGCTGAAAACACTATGCAGTATAAACAGATGCTAAGATACCTTATCATAAAGAGCAACCTTTATTTTAATTAATAAATGTACAATTTATCTCTTTTAAAGCTCGAAGAATACTCCTCAAACCAAATATCTCACCATAAAGGTTTCAAATGACTGTGCTTCAAGAAAAAAAAAACAGCTGCTTACCTTACTATCAATATATTGATTGCCAAAAGATGACAAAAGTATTGAGACTTATCTGAGCAATAAACTGTCGTGATAGATACAACAAAACTATCAGCTATGGAAACACAAAGGACTGGTTTGGGTGCCATTCCACCCGCTTTCCTATCCTCTAAATTTTGATTTTAAAACATGGAATTACTGGCCCTTTAAGTTAGCAAGGTTTTTGCAAAATGGGCCCCAGGGAGAGGAACTGTGAGAGCACATTGTGTCTTGCTTTTGGATGCAACACAATAGCGCCATCAGGACTGAACCCTTTACTCTCTCACATCAGTATCCATACTCTCTATAGTAGCCTCAGTCTGTACATTTTCATTTCTATTGCAGGGGTTTCATTAAGGGCCTGGGCACCAGGCAAATTGACCGGTTGTGAGGATGATTTTGCCCACCTGGTTTGACGATATGGAGTAAAGTTTATCTTATAAAGAAGTTCAGTTCAAAGAGTTTTGCCTGCCTGTGAAAACCAGTTGCCCTCCTGCAGAAAACAATGAAACCCCTGCTATTGTTGAGGAGAATTTGTCAAACAATCAAAGCTTCTTAGGTTGGTGATGATTTCCTTTATCCTCATGATCTTAATGAAAGATTTAGCAGTTTTTCTGTGAGGAGAAATTCAATGCTGATCACTCTTATGATTGAAGGGTTAATCTCTACTTTCCAACACAGAATTTTCCATAACTGTTAGGATCACCAGATCTCTCTCAAGGGTGTTAACCTATTATTTGCTTCCTCCTCAGGCTCTGAACTTTAATCTATTCTAGCAATTCCGAGCAACTTATATACAAGTACCCTTCTACCACAGTACATGAATTCTTCTCATCTTACTTCAATAAGACTTCTTGCAAGACTTTGACGTTCTAACATATTTCTAGGATCTAAAAACACAGCCACCTTACAAACTTTTCACTTCTCTGTCTAGAAGCCCGCACTCCTTCCGCTGGGTTCAGTAGTCCTACTAGCACAATTTAAAAGTACCCCTACCTCTCTGTCATGTACCCACACCTCAGTACTTCACTTGGTGATCATGAAACAGTTTGCTTCTCCTTCGGAAACTCACATCGCTTGTTCCTTCTTCAACCGGGCCGGAGCCTACTTCGTCAGAATCATTTTGGCAGACCTCAATGAAAAAATAAACAAGTTCCGAATCGTACGCTGACAAACTCTGTCATTCTTTCGTTTTAACTCCTGCACCTCCAAAGACAGCTACATCACTATCGCAAAGAACAGCAAAGGTACGCTTTGTTTTGTTGACCAGCAGCCCGTTCAGTCCTTTACAATCAATTCTGAACTTTCCTTCGCTGAAATGAATTTCAGCGTGAACACAACTGGTCATTAAAGGAGATGGCACTGTCCAATAAACAACATCCAAGTGTTCACTACTGCGTCTGAGACGAGTAACAGTCGGTTTCAGCAAAATTTTCTTACGGTTATAGAGATGGATCATAGGATATTTCCCTTCGACCTTCTGTAAACAGAGCATTTTTCTCCTTTGATTGCAGCAAGTAACAGCTCTACCGACAGTTCCTCTCCAAGGGGCCATTTTGAAAAACAGACAATTGCAACACAAATTTGGAAATCATTCGGGCAAGATCGGACAAGCTCGGATAAAACTTCTCGTAAGTAAAACGAGGAATGAGCAATGAGCAACGGGAGATGGGGAATGACGAATGGAAGTGAAAGTGCTGCAATGTTTTCTCGCGGACCTCTCTCGTGCTCACATTGCTCGCCTACTTGAAAAACGCTGACTTACAATTGTTATATGATAGTTTTCACGTCAAACTTTTCGAATGCCGAACAACGACAGCACCAGGAAGCAAAATGTCTTATTTGGAGCGTACACTGCTCGAACGGACTGGGAGGGAGTCCAAAACATGCGTTAATTCCGTTCACAGGACCAAACGTTAACTTAGCAGGCTGATTAATAACTTAATTACCTCTGTTCAATGAAAATTTGGAGCTTGACTTATCAGTTCTGGAAACTTCCAGGCCGGTAAGTTTTATTATTTCTCATTCTGTTTCAAGCTAGTGGAACGCCCGGACAATTTAGACAAAGTGTTATTACAGATTTAAAGTACTTTGCGTTAATACTGTAGTCTTTATGCTTTACTGGTCAAACTGCAAATGTTTAAGTCAATGGATTTACTTTTTTCACAAAACTCTAAACATTTTGTTCAATTTTCAAGGGAAAAAACTGAAGTGACATTCATGCTTTGAATTGAATATACATGATTTCTAACCAATTAACATTGAACAGTTTGGTAGTAGCAACCATGACAAAATAAAGCAGGGAAGAAGAGAAAAAAGAAAGGAACGAAAGAAAGAAAACAGGACAGATTACACGAGTAACAGCAAATGGACCCAGCTTGTCACAGTTTAGGATGATGGAAATTTAGAATGATTTTGTTCAACAAAATGTTATTTATTTTCCAGCTCAAAAAAGGCTACAGTGATGTCATGGACGTGCTTGGAAATTATGTCTCGCTGTTTTATTCACTTACCTCGCAAGCAATACACTGTACTCTTTTCGTTCCAAAATGAAATCGGAATTCTATTTCAGAAATGTTCTTTATTTCAACAGGTCTAATTGTAATTGAGCTGATAAGCACTGCTATTAGGCAGTGAAGAGCACTCAGAAATGAAGATAAACAGCTTCTATGTTTTAATGCGTATACCCAACTGATTACTTTACATGCGCATACGTTCTGCCTCCCTATCTGCTGACCAGTATCTCACGGACATGATACTGATTATATCGACAAATTGATCTGTTTTGCCACGCGTTGAGTTTGATTTCAACAGTACGTAAAAATCTTGAAACGGTGAGTTCAAATTATTCTTATTGTAGATTCCAAGATATCTTGTGAAACGAGTGATCAAAGCAGAGCAGTTTTTCAACCCCCATTTAAGCTATTTTGCCGCATCATTTTATTCGCTGATGCAGTCAGCACTTTCGCTTTTGAGTAGATGGATATTTAGATTTGTCGTGCCAAGCGCTATTGTCTGTAGTTTAATGGAATGAGACCAAATCTATGTCGCTTGCTTCAATTATGAAATATCCTGTAAAGTCTGTGTCGATAGCTACCTGAAAGTCTTTCATTACCCCGACCCAAAAGTCACCTTACGGTCGGAAATTATGGGTTGCATACCGATTAACGTTTTGGCTTCATAACAAGTACATTGAAAGGCCAACAGTATTACTCGCCAGTACACTTTTGCTAAACGCAGAGTGCTGAGTAAGTGACTGATGTTTATGACTGAAGCATTTTACTCGGTATTTCAGCGATTGTGAGTCCTGTTGTGAACTGATCTGTTCATTCACTTTTAATGCTGAGCTTCGAACTCTGCTGGCGTTAATTGAGAATTTGACTTCAATGAATAACATTGAAACGTTACGCAAGACAGGCAGTGGCAGAATGACAAGAACCCTCACCCCCTCTCTCTCTTACTGTGGCGAGATCTGTAAAGCAGAAATCATTTAATCGAATTGTCAATTAATTAAAACAGAAATATAGGAACCCGCGAAAGTAATTACCCACAATCCGTTATTCCCTTGAAATAATTTTTTTGTTTACACTTCATAATACTGTAGAAAAAGGAAATCTTGACGCGAAATATAAACCCAGTGTCATTTTTTTCTAGGAATTTCTTGTCTAGTCCTCGACCTCGATGAATTTTTTTTTCATGCATCGTATGTGCTGATCATGATCTGGTTGGATTTTGTAGTTTAGTTTCCTTTTGGTAGAAAGCTAAGGTTAGTCAATTGCTTCTTTGCTTATCAACTAGACGAAAGGTTTGACTAGTTCTAAATATTGAGGTCAGCACACACGAAGGGATTCGACTAGTCCTTACAATTTAGTCCAATCTGTCATTTGTCACAATTGACGTTACGCTACAAAAATCGAAATTGCTAAAATCACGAGATAAGTATGAACTGCACCCTTAAAAGAACCAGTGGTTGGGTAAGTGATGGTATAAAAATTTTCTTCATCTCATCTGTCAAATGAAACTGTTCCTGCGTCGAATTCAACAGTTCCTGAAAGTCTTGAATTGAACCAGTGAGTTAAAGTCATTCCTATCTTCTTATCTTATTCTCCAATGTCTAGTGAAACGAATGATCAAAGCAGGGAAGTATTTGCTGAATGAGTATATTGATTAATGCAGTCAGCGCTTTCGCTTTTGAGTAGATAGATACGTCGATTTCTCGTTCAAAACTGCGTCTGTTGTTTCACTCAGTTCATAAAATATCTAGTCAGTTGTCTGTGTTGATAGCTTTCCGAAAGTCTATTATTATCTCGGCCAAGAGCAACTGCTATCTTACGGTTGGAAAAAAATGTGTTACATGTCAACAAACTTCGGAGCTTTATAAAATGCTCAGTGAAAGGCCAACAAAATACGCCTTTTTTCAGATTGCTATGAACTTGATCGATGAACGTGACAGAAGTATTTTGCACGGTATTTTGATTGCCAGTTCTGTTGAGACATTATCTGTTCATTCACTATAAATACTCATGAGCTTCTGGTAAACAACAGCGCCTCGATTTGGCTAGAATCCCTAATCACCATCAGGGAGCTATGAATATGACAGATCAGTCAACTCCTAACAGCTTAGTATAAATCCTAGTCTAGTCGACAATTCCCCTACATTACTGCCGGCCATTAACGATCCATGACTTATTTCTTGCTTTCCAGCTTTGGTTTCAAAAATTATTGTGGACACGAATTATCTTGGCGGCGTTGCTCTCTTATGCGGATAGCAACAAAAACGAATGGCACAGTGAGAGAATCGATAATAGTTCGCGCGTGAAAACATCAATTAATAAGAGCCGCTCTTAAGAGTTTTTCCGAGAGGAAAAGTGCTTTAGATTTAAAATCTGAAAGTCCAAGAACGGTAGCATTAATGTTTTGTAAAGATTTCCTCAAATCACAAACATTCTAGAACAGGAAATTCAATTGACCTCGGTTGGGAATTTGATTCCAATAAATAAGATTTAATATTACGCAGATATTAATATTAATATTAATATTACGCAGACAGTGACAGAATTACAAGAACCCTCGTACCCTCCCTCTCTAATTGTGGCGGGATCTTTCAAGCAAAAATCATTAATTAAATCGAATTAGCAATTCAACAAGAAATACAGGACCCATGAAGGCAATTACCAACCGAGCGTTGCTCGCTTGGAATATTATTTACCCTATATGCCGCCTCCCAGTTAGCTCAATGGATAGAGCGCTGGACTGTTGTGCGGGAGGTCGAGGGTTTGAGCCCCGGCGGGACCAATACTCAAGGTCTTAAAATAATTGAGAAGAATATGCTACCTTACTATAACATCAAGAAATGGTTAGATATTCTAGTCTTCTCGGATAGGTCCGAATAAATGGCGGTACCGTCTCCTGCAGGGTTAGGGGTAGGAGACTTTAATTTCCCACGTACGAGATTACTGTGTGATGGATGTCCTCCCCTGGGGTGGGATGGGTGGGTTTCACAGGGCCCCATTTAAACTAGCTATCTGCTAAACTGGGCCACCCTGTATAAATATTCGTAAATACAAATAAACACAAAATACTTCATAACACTGTGGAATTAGGAAATCTTGAACCGAAATATAAACCCGGTGTCATTTCTTTCTAGGGATTTCTTGTCTAGTGTTCAGCCTCGATGGTTTTTTTATTTCATCTACTTCATTCATCGTATGTGCTGATCATCTGGTTAGATTTTGTGATTTTCTTTTTGGTAGAAGGCTTAAGGTTAGTCAGTTGTTTCGTTGTTTATCAACTAGAGTAGAGGGTGTTTTCATTGGTCCTGCGCTGATGTTTGCACACACGAAGGGACTCGACCTGTCCTTGCAACTAGTCCTATTTGTTACAATTGACATTACGCCACAAAAGGGCACACGAAGGGACTCGACCTGTCCTTGCAACTAGTCCTATTTGTTACAATTGACATTACGCCACAAAAGTACACATCGCTTGATAAATCATGAGATAATAGTGCACTGCTGCCTTAAAAAAAATCGTGGAATGGTAAGTTATGGTTTAAACCCACTAGCCATTTTTTCCATGCTTTAAAAGATTGAAATCTCCATAAGGGACTTGTGACCAAAAAAACACTCTGCCCTTAAGTTCAGGGACACGAATAACGCGTAAGACAAGTTCAGCGTTTGAGTGGAAGTTTTAGGGATTGTCTGAAGGAATTTGTGTGTTAATAGTCGGTACCAAGGAGCAAATTTTAGCCTTAACAGCTGACTGCGCCTCGCCTCCAATTTAACGTAACTCGGTCCTCGCCCAGATTTTTCCTTCAATCCTCTTGTCTTCGCTGATATATACAATAAAGGTTAATTACGCAACACATTACACAAGTGAAGAATACAAGTTATGTAACAGATAGAAATATCACCCACTACATTGATCCTAAGAGAATAAAATAATTATTTACATATCCCTAAATAAATACTTTAGCGCTTTCTTGACAATATCATTGAACCTAAGCAAGAATGTTCTTTATGATAGCATACTAGTTATTTTTACGGGTCGGTTGGTCTTCGGAAATTACCTCCACCTAGAAAATATTTTTTTGACCTCTCAACTTGTGTTACGTTATTTGTAAGTTGCAAATAGTTTTTAAAATGTTTAATTTATCGTTCGAGCTACCATATCACTTCACTGGCTTGCTTTGCGTCTTAGTTGTTTCGCCTCACTACACAACACTTAGATAGGCCGATATGGATTTTCCGAATCGATACCTTACCGTGTAAGGTATTGGACGATTTTCTTCGATATCGATATTGTGACGTCATTGAGTCAAATGGTAGTTCCAGTAATTTCATTGGTAAAAATATAAGGCTATCTTGCACTGTTAAACTACGCAGTGTTTAGTGCTTTAGAGAAGTGTCAATAAGACAATTAAAAGTTTAAAACCAGATTAAGGACTCAATGTTTCATGCTCAATGCCCGACTCCTTGTCAGGGGTTGGTTGCTGGCAATTTCCTACAGTCCGTCACTTGTGTGCACTGTTGTTTAATCCTCATAACATTGTAAAAGTAAGAAATCTTGACCCAAAATCTAAAACCCTGGGTCATTTCTTTCTAGGAATTTCTTGTCAAGCGTACAACCTCGCTGGTTTTTTATTTCACCTGTGGTATATGCTGATCACCTGGTTGTATTTTGCGGTCTCACTTTTCGTGGATATTTAAGGTAAAATTTTTCTGTTTCTGTCCTTGTCAGTTAGAGTTAAGGGTTTCTTAATTATTTAACTCCCATGAGTGATCAAGACAGAATTTCTCCCTACCATACCAATACACTATCAAGCAGACACGTTATAGTCATTTAGAGGACTATTAGTTGATCCAATATCAAATTCTCCCAACTGACATCGAAAGAATTGTGCAGCAGAGAGTAAAGAGAATTGCTAATGAGATCTTGGGAATGAAAGGATTAAGTGATCTCTACATGGTTAAGAGCGCCGAACTTTTCATCAATGAACCTTATACCTCGGCTCCTATAGTTCATATGCTCGTTGAAAATTCGCCCCAGGCCTCTTTTCCACAAAGTTTTCAGGAATCTGGAACGACTGATTTCAACTCTGATGGAAAGGCTTTTGTGCTGAAGCAAAAGCAATTCTTTTAAGGATTTAGGAAGCAGTTTTCCTGGAACTGTCGAGAGAACTGCTTTGGAACACTACTTAATATCAGCGCCTGTATAAACAGGCCTACTGATTATACACTTAATGTATGGTCCCGAGGGAAACAGTTAATTTTGTTTCCCCAAGAGTCCTGATTTTTCCCTCGACTTCTTTTCGGGAAACATCAGGACTCGAGGGAAAACAAAGCTAACTGGTAGAGAGGCATGGTACGTTATTGATCATGGACAAGTTTATGAAATCAAGTTCATAGAGAAAGATGCTTTAATTCAGGTTAGTTTATGATTTTATTGCGTGTCCAGGTTACTGTGCAGCTTTAACATCTTGCGGGAATTATCTTGTGGATTGGCCTTTTTGCTTTTCGATTTGTTCTTTAAGTTTTGTTTGCTGGTTTTTATACTCGTGATTTTTTCATTTCTTTCTTTCCTCTTTACTTTAAATGACATTTATTACCAAAGTGAATAAATTAATTTATGCAGCCTGCGCCGCGACTTATCATTATCCCGGATGGGTTACATTCGGGACTTATAATAGCAGATACTTAGACATCCGAACATTTGATCTCGGGCCTCTTTTAGTTAAGCTTGGGTGCAGGGCAAACATTCCCCACCCTATTAACCCGCCCATTGTTTTCGAGCATTCTCATAGGTGCGTTGAGGTTTTTATTTCCGGTTTCACTGTAATTCGATTTGGCATTAAAAATAAAGGGCCACTCAACTGAGTGGCCAAATTACGTGGCCAGTGGTAATCCCGATCCTAATAATATATTTAATTCTTTCTACACCAGCATCTCTGATATAGTTGGTGTTCATATCCCTCTTATTCAACTCTCTAAACGTGAATTGAGAATGAAATCTAAGCCATGGATAACCCCTGCTTTGGACGCTTTTAAAGGGTCTCAATCAATATAAAAAACAAACTTTTTAAAATATACATTTCAACTATTTATAAGTCTGCTTATTATCACACTAAATTCAAACTCTATACTGAGAAATAAAATTAATCACCTATGAAAAGTATCTAAAAATTATTATAATTACTATTTCTCTACTAATATGACTGATTCTAAGAAAGTCTGGAAGGGGATAAGACAACTTATTAATCTTAAATCCAGATCTGGCTCTACTCCCACTAAATTACTTGTTGAAGATGTTGAAATTAATGCTCCAGAGTCTAATTGACAGATGCTTTTAACAGTTTTTTTGCTAATATTGGACGTAATCTGACAAAGAAGAGTCCTACTGTAAAACAAATCGCCTCTTCAGTACCTTGCAGTTCCACCCAATGACAGTTTCTTTCTGTTTCCCACACCAACAGTTAAAATTGAAAATGAAATTACTAGGCTAAATGTCAATAAGTTTACAGGACCTTACAGCATACCAGTTGCCATTTTAAAAATTACCAAACAAGTTATATCTACACCTCTAGAAATTATATTTAATGTCTCCTTTTCCACTGGAATTGTCTCAGATCTATTTAAAATAGCTAAAGTTACCCCTGTTTTCAAAAAGGGTGAGCAAGCAAGTTTAAATAATTATCATCCCATTTCTACTCTCTCAATATTCAATAAACTGCTAGAAAAGCAAATGCACAAGAGAATATTAGATTTCTTGGACGAGAATAAATTAATTTATTGCGAACAGTTTGGCTTCAGTGCAAATCACTCAACTGATCATGCTATTACATAAGTATCATTGACTTGTCATGCAATTGACTGCCAGGAATTTTCTTGTGGTATATTCTTGGATTTCAGTAAAGCTTTTGATACTGTAAATCATATTTATCTTGATTGAAAAACTAGACTACTATATGGCATTCGTGGAGTAACCAAAGACTGGTTCATCTCTCATCTTGCCAACAGATATCAATATGTTTCCTTGGGGCAAACTAAGTCTGAACTGCAATATGTCTCTTGTGGTGTTCCTCAAGGTTCAGTTCTGCGCCCCTCATTATTTCTTATCGCTATCAATGATTTTAGTAACTGCTCTGAAATTCTAGATTTTCATGTATTTGCAGATGATGCCAATCTATTTTATAAACATAAAAATCTTAAGATCCTTGAATCAAAGTAAATAATGAACTAGTAAATATTCATACTTAGTTAAGTGCTAACAAACTTTCACTTAATATTGACAAGTCAAATTTTATCATCTTTCACCCTCCGCAAACAAAGTTACCCTTTCATGTCAACCTCCGTCTTTAAATGGAATGAACCTAAACCAAGAGTCTTCAATAAAATATCTAGGTATTGTAATTGATTCTCATTTATCATGGAAAAGTCAACTAAGCTATATTGCTTTAGGATCAAGCGAAATATTGGGATTCTTTCTAAACTTCGTTATTATGTGAATTTAGACATTTTGATTAAACTATATTATGCATTAATTAATACATCCCTTTTTAATCCATAGTTTAATCTCGTGGGGTAACACTAATATTCTTCGACTACCCAGCCTTTGTTTATCTTACAAAAGAGAGCGATGAGAGTGATAACTTTTTCTAATTTCCATGAGCATTAATTCTAGTCCAATATTTAAGCGCTTAAATATTGTTAAACTGCCTGACCTTTTCTTCGTTAATACTGCAGCCTTTATGTACAAATTTTACAATAGACGCCTACCATCTGTGTTTGATACATTTTTCACTCAAGTAAATAAAAAACATAACCACAAAACTAGAAGTGCCTTGAATTTGTCCTACCGGCTATACCTAAAGTAAGAACAAATTATGGATTATTTAGTTTAAGGTTTAAGAGCCCCAAAGTATGGAACTCGATAAGAAAAAATTTGAAAACCTTATCAATCTCAAACTTCAAGGAGTCAGTAAAATGCGATCTAGTTAAAGACTATTAGCTACTTAATATGTACTTATAAGCAACTTATGTACTTATTAGCAGTGTATTGTTTTCCGATTTACTGTAATCTAGTCCTGTTAATTTCTGTAACCTTTTTAAGCGCTTCTTTACTTTGTGGTTTATAATTAAATAGCTGTTACTATTTGCCATAGACATTGTGCTCTTCTTATATATTAGTGTTTAGTATTCATAAATAACTAACTATTTTAGTCTTCCTTCATATCTTATAAACTCCGTTTCTCTTTTCTTTCTTCTTGTGTGCGTGTGTGTGCATTTGTGCTTCAATCTTCTTGCTGACCTGTATTTTAATTTGTATTTAATGCTGATGTTAACTAGCTGCCTGGCTCCGCTAGCCCCCATCGTTATTCCAGGCTGCTCGTATTCCAATTTTATTTCTAATAATTTCTTTCAATTTTATAACTTTTTTGCTTAGAGTAAGTATGAATGCGAGTACAAATAAAGATTATCCGTGAACTTGTGCAAATGACGTTTAGTTCAATTCTTTTTTTTCTTTTTCGATTCAAACTCGAACATCGTAGTGATGACAAAGAAACCTGAAATGTTACAGCTTACTCTCGTAAACTGGCAAACCCATTTCATGAGAAGCTAATCTGGATTTGTTTCAAACAAGAATTAGTGGGATTTTTAACTTTTTTTGTCTCGCTCCAGCTCCTTTTTTGTACTTAGCATCACACGCGCTGTGTCCCTATTTCATCCCTATCCACCTACGCTCGTACATTGCTGCAATTTTCTCTTTTGTGTTTCAATAAATTTGTATAGCTGGTAATCATGTGAGTTAAAGCGATCTATTGTATGAACCATCTTCTCCTAATTACTTGACGTTGTGGAAATAGAAGCATCGTAGAGGACATCACGAGATGAACACGTCTCGCTGCTTTCGAAATATTTGGTTCTCCTTCGCGTTTCCGTCGATGATTTCAGAACTGAACCACTTTTCTTCTGTCCAGTAAAAATTAGGAGCTTGCCTCATAAGTTTTTGAAACTTCTTGGCCTCGGTATGTTTCATGAATTCTCATAAAGTGTTAAGAAATTCATCGAAGGGAACGTTCGAACAATTTTGAAAACTTACTAATAATAAGGTGGTTGTCTTCCTGCTCGTCTGTTCGATCCTAACTGCAAATGATAAAGCCAACAGATTTTTTGCTTTCTTAAAACTCTTAAGCATATTGTTCTTTACCAGCTGACCATACTGACTTTTTGGAAAAAAAAAGTATTGGACAAAAGTTAAGTTCATACTGTTTTGTGTTGGACTTATTATGCTCACTGTTCTCAACTGACTGTCGGTTACAATGGAAGATTCCGTTTTTCGACGTTAGTATCGATAGTTCATACCGACGAGAGCATATTTTTCCGCTAATTTTTCAAAAAAGGCGGAAAAACTCATTATCACTTCATAACACTGTAGAAATAGGAAATCTTGACCCAAAATATAAACCTGGTGTCATTTCTTTCTAGGAATTTCTTGTCTAGTGTTCAACCTCGATGGTTTTTCATTTCATCCATCGTATGTGCTGATCATCTGGTTGGATTTTGTAGTTTTTCTTTTGGTGGAGAGGTTAGTCAATTGTTTCTATGTTTAACAGCTAGAGTAGAGGGTGTTTTGATTGGTCCTAAGCTGATGTTTGCACGTACGAAGGGACTCGACTAGTACTTACTACCGGTGCAATCTGTTATTTGTTACAATTGACGTTACGCTACTTAATCACGAGATAAAAGTGCTCTGCTCCCTAAAAAGAATCGTGGTTTGTTAAGTGACGGTTTAAAAACTGAGTAGCCCGGCAGGTTTTCTATGCTTTAAAAGAATGAAGTCTTCATGTGAGACTTGTGGTAATGAAACACTCTTTCCTTAAGTTCAGGGACACGAATGACGCGTGAGAAAACTTCAGCGTTTGAGTTAAAGTTTTAAGAATTGTCTGAAGGAATTTATGTGTTGATAGTCGCAAGCCTTAACAGCCGACTGCGCCTCTCTTTGAAAACGAAAGCGCAACGCGGAAGAACCATATGGCCAACACATCTACGAATTTTATGGTTTAATGATCCCTAAGTTAATTAATTTTGTTGGTTTATTTGCTGCGTTCTCTGTGTCTTTCCTCCATAAGTAATCTTAAATATTCTTAAATTATCACGTCCTTAAATACCAACCCAAGCAAGAATGTTCCCTATTTCTGCATACTAGCTATTTTTATAAGAAGGTTGGTCTTCGAAATCACTTCCACCTAGAAAATATTTTCTTGGCCTCTCAACTGTTGCGTTAATTGTTACTTGTAGATAATTTTTAAAATGTTGCTTAATTTGTCAGTCGTGCCACAATATCACTCCATGAGCTTGCTTTGTGTCTTCGTCGTTTTGCTTCAATACACGGCGCTAAGGATGGGCCGATACGGATTTTCCGAATCGATACGATACCGAGTAAGAAATTGATGTTCATTGAGTCAAATGGTGATTCAGGTGGTTTGATTGGTAAAAATATAAAGTTATCTTGCACTGTTAAAGTTATGCAGCGTTCAGTGCTTTATACAAGTGTCAATGAGACAGTTAAAAGTTTAAAACCAGATGAACGACTCGATACTCAATGCTTAATGCCCGACCCCTTGCAATTCCCGACCGCTGGCAATTCACTACAATCTGTTACTCGTGTGCAATGTTTACAACTCATAACATTTTTAAAGTAAGAAATCGTGACTCGAAATTTAAAACCCTGGGTCATTTCTTTCTAGGAATTTCTTTTCAAGCGTTCAACTTCGCTGGCTTTTTATTTCAGCTGTGTTATATGCTGATCACCTTGTTGGATTTCGCGGTTTCACTTCTAGTGGATATTTAAGGTAAATTTTTTTTTGTTTCCGTGCTTGTCAATAAGAGTGAAGGGCTTTTTAACCATTTAACTCCCATGAGTGACAAAGACAGAATTCTTCCCTACAATATCAATACGCTATCAGGCAGACACGTTACGGTCATTTAGGGGACTATTAGTTGATTCAATGACAAATTCTCCCTACTAATGAGATTTTCGGAATGAAAGGATCAACTGATATCTACACGGTTAAGAACAGCTTCTTCAATAGTTCTTATGCTGTACTGAAAATTCGCCCCAGGCCTCTTTTTCACTATTTTTTCACGACTCTCGAACGACTGATTTGGACTCTGATGGAAAGGCTTTTGTGCTGAGGCAAAAGCAATTCTTTTAAGGATTTAGAAAGCAGTTTTTCTGGAATCGTTGAGAGAACTGCTTTGGGACACTACTTAATATCGGCGCCAGTATAAACAGGTCTACATTAAACACTTAATGTATTGTCCCGAAGGAAACAGGTAGCTTTGTTTCCCCGAGAATCCTGATGTTTCCCTCGACTTCATCTCGGGAAACATCAAGACTCGAGGGGAAAAAAAACTAACTAGTTTTCCAAGAGACGATACATGAAGTGCTTTGTTACATATTTAGACTTTCCCTTATAAAATCATATGACAAAAACATGCTGTTGTATTCGGCGCGCGAGCAACAACTGTGCATTTGTATCTCGGTCGGGAAACATTTGTGTTTGGTCAGAGGGACTTTGACCAAGAATCAACCAATCACAGTGCTCGTTTTGTTGAGTGAAAGTCTAGGTATATATTTGGCGTCTAAACATGACCTTAATATGTGACGTTATCTTTTTGTGAGAGAAAGGTTTCTCGCCAGTATCGGTTATTATTTGCTGTTTTTCAAGACAATTTCGCAAATTAGATATTGATGATAACGGCGTCGCTATAATCACTGATGCGGAAACGGAAGAAACGAACGATGAACCATTGTGTTTTATGTGACGACTTCAATTTCTCTTAAGAGCTTTTTCTTACCTTAGAATATTTTAAACTTTTGTTTGGATCTTTTTCAAATTTGAATTTGAACATTCTAGGAGATATGAATCGTATTGGATTGACGTCAATTGAAGAATGCTGATGCATTAAATGAATCAGTCGTAATGAGTTTCCAGTAATTACTAAGCTAAAACACACACCGTAACCACCCGAATTCTTAAATACATGTGGACGCAAGGTGCCAGAAAAGAATGAAGAAAACAATTTGATATATACAATAAAGGTTAATTACACAACACATTACACAAGTGAAGAATACAAGTTTTGTAACAGATACAAATATCACCCACTACATTGATCCGGAGAGAATAAAATAGTTATTTACATATCCCTAAATAAATTCTTTAGCGCTTTCTTGACAATATCATTGAACCTAAGCAAGAATGTTCTTTATGATAGCATACTAGTTATTTTTACAGGTCGGTTGGTCTTCAGAAATTACTTCCACCTAGAGAATATTTTTTTGACCTCTCAACTTGTGTTGCGTTATTTGTAAGTTGCAAATAGTTTTTAAAATGTTTAATTTATCGTTCGAGCTACCATATCACTTCACTGGCTTGCTTTGCGTCTTAGTTGTTTCGCCTCAATACACGGCACTTAGGATAGGCCGATACGGATTTTCCGAATCGATACGTTACCGTGTAAGGTATTGGACGTTTTTCTTCGATATCGATATTGTGACGTCATTGAGTCAAATGGTAGTTCCAGTAATTTCATTGGTAAAAATATAAGGCTATCTTGCACTGTTAAACTACGCAGTGTTTAGTGCTTTAGAGAAGTGTCAATAAGACGATTAAAAGTTTAAAACCAGATTAAGGACTCAATGTTTCATGCTCAATGCCCGACTCCTTGTCAGGGGTTGGTCGCTGGCAATTTCCTACAGTCCGTCACTCGTGTGCACTGTTGTTTAATCCTCATAACATTGTAAAAGTAAGAAATCTTGACCCGAAATCTATAACCCTGGGTCATTTCTTTCTAGGAATTTCTTGTCAAGCGTACAACCTCGCTGGTTTTTTATTTCACCTGTGGTATATGCTGATCACCTGATTGTATTTTGCAGTCTCACTTTTCGTGGATATTTAAGGTAAAATTTTTCTGTTTGTGTCCTTGTCAGTTAGAGTAACGGGCTTCTTAATTATTTAACTCCCATGAGTGATCAAGACAGAATTTCTCCCTACCATACCAATACACTATCAAGCAGACACGTTATAGTCATTTAGAGGACTATTAGTTGATCCAATATCAAATTCTCCCAACTGACATCGTAAGAATTGTGCAGCAGAGAGTAAAGAGAATTGCTAATGAGATCTTGAGAATGAAAGGATTAAGTGATCTCTACATGGTTAAGAGCGCCGAACTTTTCATCAACGAACCTTATAACTCGGCTCCAATAGTTCATATGCTCATTGAAAATTCGCCCCAAGCCTCTTTTCCACTACAGTTTTCAGGAATCTGGAACGACTGATTTCAACTCTGATGGAAAGGCTTTTGTGCTGAAGCAAAAGCAATTCTTTTAAGGATTTAGGAAGCAGTTTTCCTGGAACTGTCGAGAGAACTGCTTTGGAACACTACTTAATATCAGCGCCTGTATAAACAGGCCTACTGATTATACACTTAATGTGTGGTCCCGAGGGAAACAGTTAATTTTGTTTCCCCAAGAGTCCTGATTTTTCCCTCGACTTCTTTTCGGGAAACATCAGGACTCGAGAGAAAACAAAGCTAACTGGTAGAGAGGCATGGTACGTTATTGATCATGAACAAGTTTATGAAATCAAGTTCATAGAGAAAGATGCTTTAATTCAGGTTAGTTTATGATTTTATAGCGTGTCCAGGTTACTGTGCAGCTTAAACATCTTGCGGGAATTATCTTGTGGATTGGCCTTTTTGCTTTTCGATTTGTTCTTTAAGTTTTGTTTGCTGGTTTTTATACTCGTGATTTTTTCGTTTGTTTCTTTCCTATTTACTTTAAATGACATTTATTACCAAAGGGAATAAATTAATTTATGCAGCCTGCGCCGCGACTTATGATTGTCCCGGATGGGTTAAATCCGGGACTTATAATAGCGGATACTTAAGCATCCGAATATTTGATTTCGGGCCTCTTTTAGTTAAGCTTGGGTGCAGGGCAAACATTCCCCACCCTATTAACCCGCCCATTGTTTTCGAGCATTCTCATAGGTGCGTTAAGTCCTCATTCGATGGGTGTTTGCCCTCACCTTTGCTGGGATTAGGTTTTTATTTCCGGTTTCACTGTAATTCGATTTGGTATTAAAAGTAAACGGCCACTCAACTGAGTGGCCAAATTACGGCAAATAAAGGTTGTCCGTTTAATTCTCCCAGCAAACCGTGCTCATCCCTAGCAATGCACAGTGTACAACACTTGGTTATTGGCAAGCGAGCAGGAGGCATAAATGAATTTTACAGGATTATTCTTGATTATGCTCATCGTGGTACAGAGATTACTATTATTAAATGAACAAAACCTTGTAGCAATGATAAAACTGCGGCTATGATTTTAATAAAAGAACCTTTGAAAATATCTAATAATTTTATATCCCTATTCCGCAATGGGAAAGTTGTTTCAGGGACATATGGTTCTGATTGAAGATTAACGCTAAATATATCGTAGAATGCAAAAAAAATCGATATTTCATTAAAAAATTGTATGTTAGGATAAATTACGCAGCGACTTTCACTTTTACTTAAGAGACCTTCACCAGCATATCACACAATATCTCTTAATTGTTCCCTCTTCTCACTCGGAAGAGATATTATCGAACTCGGATCCGCCAGCGGACAAGAAGTGTTCTGTATATTCCATAGATACTGAATACCTATTTAAAAGCGAAGACAATTTTAAAACACATTTTCAGAACATCAAATGCAGAGAACACCAGCGCATAGAATAAGCTCGCAGAAAAGCTACTTCAACTTTCGACTAATTAAATATAAACATTCAAGTTCTCAATACAATATACATCAAAGGTTGGTACAAATAGTTGATTAATCTACTTGCAGTTCTGACATTGTCTTAGTAACTTTGTTTTCTATGTACACAAGGATATAAAACACTCTCGTCTCACAGAGCATATGTCAATTGCAAGTGAGTTTAATTGCAAATGAGTTTGATGTAACTGTGTTGGTTTATGAGTTTATGAGCCTTTTTGAAGATTGATATATTTTATTCACCTAGCATGAGGTAAACTCAGCCCATTTACAAAAATGAAAAATTTGTCTGTGATTTTGATTCACAAAGATATTTCGCGCGCAAAAACCAGTTTGACCTATTGAGTGGTCGTTTACTATGCCTTCGTAAAGTAAAGGACGTCTTGAATAGGTAAGAAAAATAACGAAAATCATTGGTGCTTTTGTTCTGGTTTTAGCAGGCTACGACAAATCGACACATTTTAATTACTAACACACTAACAGAGGGCCTGTTTACATAAGCCGGGCTGGCTCGATTTTACCGAGATCTTGGCGCGTTTGTAATCAACTTTGTGATTCCAAGTCAAACGAGCCAGTCTGGTTAGCCGTAATCCTGGTTTTGAGATATAAAGGATTTAGAGGATGGGAGGGAGGTTCAGAAAATCAGAAAATTGGAACCATAAGAATATCATAGAACCCTAGCAAGGCCTTAGGTAAGTTTTACTGTGATACAAACAACATCCTTCAACCCCCCTCTCCCCCCCCCCCCATTCTTGTAGGCGACAAATAATGACCATTCCTTGAAAAGCATTCACCCCCCCTCTTCAAAAAAGAAAACAAAAAAGGAGGCAAAAATATTTCTCTTCGGACAATAATGTTACCATACTGTGTCGTTTATCGATTCGGGGATTTATTTCCAAGAGTTTTCTTTTCTTTTCTTTTTTTTATATTCTTTAAGATATTTCGATGCAAAATTTGCCACAGTGGTGGAACAAAAGGGTGCGAGGGCAAATATTAGCATAATTCTCCCGCGTATGAGTGTTTGCTGGGCGTTCTCATGATAAAATAATTTCAGTGGTTAAATAGTTAGAAAAGTAATTGGAAGATTTGAAGTTCATAAAGCAACAAATGAACAGCTCTCCAACTTTCGGTCTTTCTTCCAAAGATGGTGATTCAGTTTAAGGCATATTTAACAAGAGATTATTCAGGTTTATAATCTCTTGGACACAACAAACTCCTCTTCTGAGTTTTCTCGAAGAATAGCATTAAATAAATGTAACTTTATAAAATTCATTTCATTAAACGAGTAAATTTCTAAAATTTCCTGATTACGCAATAAGTCACTTTCATGAGAAAGTAAACTGTCTGTTGAATTATTGGGCATTTTCAGATCTGTCTTTGTTTTGCTGCAGCGGTGGCCACATGTTATCCTTATCTTAATTTGGTACCCAGATCCCACTGTGTGGCTGTAACCTCTTGGCCATGAATGGTCTGGGTACGAGGATTGAGATACTATATCGTACACAGACCTTTTACATTACATTTACACCATAGCATCTGGGTACAAGATTAACCCACCCTCACATAGCTAGATACCCGTAGAACTAAGCGGGCAGAGGAAATGTCCTACCCCTAACTCCCACTTAGTGAACCAGGACGGCGCTCTGGGATTTGAACTCTTTTCTGATATAAATTTCTCTTGTGTTCCGGTACATCTGCATGGCTTTTACAGCGTGAGTCTATAGTGTTAACCATCTCCTGATAATTACTTAAAGTTGTAATAAGAGAGGCATTGTGATGAACATCACGAGATGAACACGCCTCGCTGATTTTGAAATATTTGGTTTACCTTCGCGATTCTACCGAAGATTGCGGAATTCAACTACTTTTCTTCTGTTAATTGAGATTTTGGGAGTTCAATTCGTCAGTTCCCAAAACATGTGATCCCGTAAGTTTCGTCTATTCTTATCTTTTCTCAAGGATTTGAATGGAACGCACCGACAATTTTGGCATACTTTGTATCATTAAATTCAGTAGTCGATTTGAACTCGGTTGACTCAAACTGATAATACTTTCCCTTGGCTCAAATTTACCCTAATAAGTCTAACTTTAGGTAATAAAATAATTTGGATATATCAACAAAGTTGAAATGGTAAATTGGCCACCGTAACGATTACTAAAGCTGACGTTTCGAGCGTTAGCCCTTTCGTCGGAGCGAATAGAGGAATTGTGGGTTGTATGTTGTGTGCTTTTAAAGGCAGAAAATGGAGCTACGTTAACTTTAGGTAGGTGTCTGAACAGAGCTGATTGACACGTCCCAACCTTTACTCGTTATCGATAAGAACGTGGTAACATTTACGAAAACGTGACACATTTAGCTAAACCTTCTAAAGTAAACGTTCTTAGACGGAACAAACTAAATGTGCGAAACGACTCTCGATCGTGCAAGAAGTGTATACATGATTCGTTATTAATTATGATAGAACAATTGCAATTCAACTCCTGTCCCGATACCTCGAACCTTCGCTAACCCGAATCCTTTTACGTCTCCCCGAATTACGAGGATACTACTGTAGATTGGTAACTGGAATAGTGGTTAGATGTATATATACATACAGTTACTTTATTCATCATTACGGATGCAAGTTACATACTGTGCTGGGTCAAGTAAACAAATTACAAACAACATCTCCCAAGCGCTACTTTACAGAAGAAATTTCAAATTAGTACTCGATAGTTACTGGATATGATAAATAAAATTCAGAAACGATTTCTGCAGACTAGTGCCGGCTGTTATTTGTTGTTTTTCACGACAATTTTGCAGATAAGATATTGATGATAATGGCCTCGGTATGATCACTGATGCGCGGAAAGGAAGAAAAGATCGATGAAGCACTGTGTTATATGTGACGACTTAAATTGCTCTTAAAAACTTTTTCTTACATTAAAATATTTTAAAAGTTTTGTTCGCAATTTTTTTTTTTTTAATTTGAATTTGAACATTCTAGGAAATGCAGATCGTATTCAACTGATGTCATTTGAAGAATGTCGATCATTAAATTAATTTATGGTAATGAGTTGCCAGTAATTACTCGACTTGGCTAATACTGCGTCCAAATGATTGCTGGGATCGGCCGAGCCAGTACCAGGTCGCTCAAGCGGCATGTTGTCTCGCGCGGCCTCGATCTTTGTTGTATGAAATGCAGAGACAGGAAAGCTTCCTTAATTTTCCTAAAGTTGTGTGTTTTCAAACCTTTCTTCTTTCCGTGATGGGCCGAGGAAATCGTTGATCTGTGTGGGAATGTGAAAATGACCGTATTGTATCACAATACAATTTACCTTATCCCCCCATAAAGCTTTACAATATTCTTATGATCCCCACTCCCCTCATCAGCGAGTAACTGGAAGTCAATTTTATATAGCCCTCCCTTTATACTCTGTCGGACCCCCCTCAAAAACTAAATTTTGTGACTATAAAGTCACAATTAGGTGTTTCTTAAAGTATAAGTATGTAACGATAGTTTCAATTTGGTCTAATTCATCTGTAAAGGCCCGTTAAATGCATGGTTTCAACATCTGCTTCGACATGCACTTAACACTTTGTTGAACCAAATGTTCGGTGCGTTTGAACAGGTCGTCCAACATTGTTGAAAACGTAAAAAGTGTTAAAACCTTGTTAAAAGCGCGTTGAATCAAGTTTAAATCAGTTCAAACTTTCATTCAACATCGACTCAACTTTTCCTTTATAAAACCATTTGAAGAACTTTTAAGGGCCTCTGAAAGGCCTCCGCACAAATTTGTTTTTGCGTTCAACATTTGCTCAACATCCGTTCAACATTTGTGGAACGAATGTTAGTGAAATGTTAAAACCGTTTAAACGGGCCTTAAATCTCGCATCTGTTTGGATCAATGTGAGCAACTTCGAGGTTACCCCTCCCCCCCCCCCCCAATGAACCTTACAGTCACCCTTACTTGTTACGAGTTGACTGTTGCTGGGAAGGGTGGGTGTGCAGTTTCTGTAATTCCGTTACTCGCACGAAATATCGTTTACACTTCATAACATTGTGAGATTTAAACCCGGGGTAACTTTTTCTCTAAGAGTTCCTTAATTAAGCGTTCACCAGATTGGATTCTGCGGTTTCACTTTACGTTAATATTAAAGGTTAAATATTTCTCTTTCTGTGCTTGCTAATTAGAGTAAAGGGCTTTTTAAGCATTTAACTCCCATGAGTGATGAAGACAGAATTTCTCCATACAAAATCAATACACTATCAAGCAGACACGTAATAGGCATTTAGGGGACTATTAGTTGATTCAATGCCAAATTCTCTCAACTTACATCGTAAGAATTGTATGGCAGATGGTAAGGAGAATTACAAATGAGATCTTGGGAATGAAAGGATTAAGCGATCTCTACACGGTTAAGAGCTCCGACCTTTTTATCAGCGAATCTAATACCTCGGCTCCAATAGTTCATATACTATACTTAAAATTCGCCCTAAGATTTTTTTCACTAAATTTTTCATGAATCTCGAACAACTGATTTCGACTCTGATGGAAATGCTTTGGTGCTGAAGCAGAAGCAATTCTTTTAAGGATTTAGGAAGCAGTTTTCCAGGAACTGTTGAGAGAACTGCTTTGGGACACTACTTAATATCGGCGCCTGCATAAAAAGGCCTACATTACACACTTACTGTATTGTCCCGAGAGAAACAGTTACTTAGGTATACAAAACTAGGGAAACAGGGAAACAGTTAGCTAGATGAAAAAACTAACTAGTTTCCCGAGGGACCATACATAATTGTTATGTTATATATTTAGACTTTCCCATATGGCAAAAACATACAAATACAAATTGTATCCCGGTCGGGATACATTTTTATTACACGACTCGGGCAGTCAGAGGGCCGATAACTAAAATCAACCAATCAAAAGGCTCTATTGCCGGTCAATAGTCTCTCAGTATTGGACCAGGCACTGTCCCGAATGGTCCCGAATGATACCGCACTTGTCTCCCTTTGATCTTCAGTCGTATGATAAATCTCTTATTAACCAAGTTTGCACGGGACCTTACTGGAAGAATATCGGCCCTCGGTCTTTTTTGTACGGACCTCGCTACGCTCAGTCCGTACTGTCAGAACCTCGGGCCTTTATTCTTCCAGTTCAGCCCTCGCGCTTGGTTAATAAGATATATGTATTTGATCAGGGGCACGTTGACCAAGAATCAACCAATCACAGTGTCGTTGCCGGACGACAACTGTACTCGGTTGACTCGATATTTAAATAATTTTCATTCGTAACAACACCGCTCACGTTGCTCCCAACTCAACTTGTTTTTATCTCTTGCTACAACAACAACAACAACAACAAAGTCTTTATTCGCACTTTTTCAAGAGGTTACTACAGATTACAAAAGTCAGAATATATAAGAAACAGTAAATTACATCAATAATCAAAAGTAAAATGTGCACAGTGACCAAAGTAACATAACTTTCGAGTTGGCCACTGTCACGTGTAATTAACTGGTGTATCTTAACATTTACACATGACTTACTTTACTTTAATTCTATATTTACACTAACCAAGGTATTTATACAAAGTTAATATTATAAACCAAGAGAAAAGAGAAATGAGTAAACAAGTAAATAAATGAATAAAAATTAAATTAAGTTTAAAAGAAGGAGAATTAATTTTTTTTTACATTGCAGTTGTATAAGTACTGATAGTAAAGGTGCCAAAGTAACAAGTATTGGTAGATACGCGAATTTTAATGAATCAAAAAAACAGAGACTAAGAACAAAGAAACTAAAGTAAACTGAGTCAATGCATTCTAAGAAGCAGATTGCGAATTTCGAAGATATAGCTTGAATTATTTGGAGAAGCGATAATAACATAATTTTTTTAGATGCAGTGGAATACCCTCTCATATTTTCGGTGCAATGAAAGTAAAAGTAGAAGCTCCCTAATTGTTATGTGTTAGAGGCCTACGGAAGTTAAGGTTAGATACAAATCTAGTGTAATGGCTATCGAAGTTAGAAGCTAGAGGTAGAGTTCAAGAAAAAACTTTCCGGGATGCCTGTTGGATTGTTAATTATTTTATGTGCAAAGAGTGCTACACGAGCACGTGGCCCATAGCCACGAGCTGATATGTCAATTTACAACATAGTAACGGTTAAAAGTTTAGGAAGCGGGAGGGACACACAGTGCTCGTTTTCTTGAGTGAAAGTCTAGGTATATAACAATATTTAATATTTCTCGTAAAAAGTTTGGTGTCTAAACATGACCCTTAATATGTGATGTTATCTTTTTGTGAGAGAAAGGTTTCTCGCCTGCTAGAGTGTCGGTTATTATTTGTCGTTTTTCAAGACGATTTCGCAGATTACATATTGATGATAACGACCTCAGTATGATCACTAATGCGGAAACGGAAGAAAAGAACTATGAACCACTACCTCGTTCTATGTGACGACTTAAATTGCTCTTACAAGCTTTTTCTTACCTTAAAATATTTTAAAAGTTTTGTTCAGATTTTTTAAATTTGAATTTCAGCACTCTAGGAAACTTGAATCGTATTCGATTGACGCCAGTTAAAGACTGTTGAATCAATTAAATGAATTAGTGGTAACGAGTTGCCAATAAACGAATTGGCTAATACTGCGTCTAAATGAACGCTGGGATTGGCCGAGCCAGTATCAGGTCGCTTAAGGGGTATGTTGTTCCGCGGCCTCGATCTTTGTCATTGTTGTATGAGATGCAAAGCCAGAAAAGCTTGGTAAACTCGCATAGAAATTGTGTGTTTGCAAACCGTTCTTCTTTTCATGATGGGTTGGGGAAATCTTTTATCTGTGTGGGAATGTGAAAATGACCGTATTTTATCACAGTACAATTTACTTTATCCCCCCAGAAAGCTCTGGCAGTGAGTTTTCTACAGTCCCACTTCCCTCCCCTCCCCCCTTTTGTACTCTGTCGGAGACGAAAGAGTATAAAGGGAGAGCACAAACTTCCCAGTTAACAAATGCGTACTACCATTTTCAGTTGAGTGAGAAGCGACGAAAGTTTGGTGACCAAGTTTTGAGGTTAAAATATTATTTTTGTTGTTGTTGTTTTTGATATAGGCGAAGTGTCGTTTGACTTTTTTTCCAAGATGGGGCTCACGTTGACGGTTAACGGTTTAAACGGAGCCCTTTTTACAGTTGACGATTAAATTTTAGGTCATACATCGGTTAACGGTAATTTTTTGGAATGTCGTTTATAAGACCAACTAAACGCGCAAATTGGGCTGTCAAATTGGGCTGTCATTTTTCATAATGACGTGGTTGTTTAGAACTGTTAATTTGTAACACCTATTTGATAGAGATGACTATCGTTTTCCGACACCGGAAGTGTTTCCACACCGGAAGTCAGTTTGGTCGCGGAGTTAAAAGACTTACGTAAATGTATGAACAACAGATGTTGACCCCAGTTTAGGCAATCGTTTAGTTCTTAATTAAGGATATCTGAGACATTTGACGGCTAACATTGGCTTGCTTGTTTGACGGTTGACGATAGAAATATTGAGTTTTTGACGGTTGACGGTTAATATTTTGGCCATTTCACGGTTGACGGTTAACCCCATTGAGACCCCCTTCCAAGTTTGACAGTTGGCGACCCACAGCTTTTGAGATTTGGTTACCAAACGAAACGAATAAAATTTCCCCTGACAACCTTATGGTCAAATCCCCGTCCCAAAACCTTGTCCGTGTCTTACCCAACTTAATCGTAGTAAATGTTTAGACAAGTTTAAAAATTCTTAGTCCTTAGAAAAGATAAACAAAGTGATATAACTAACTGACTTGACTAATGGCGACATTGCTTTTGAAAGGGTCTGATTGAATATGGCCGCTCCAATGGAATATACTGAGGAGCAATTGAATTACTACAGGATCTGTTGCATTGTCACCGATGTACTAGCTGAGGGCCTTCGAACAATCTTCAAACAAGAATGGGATAATCGCTACAAGGCAACCCTGGGAGAATGGAAAGATGCACCAAAAAATGGAATGGACTTTGAGAGCCATGAATCCCCACGAAACAGAAGAAGAAACGCCCTTCTCTTGAAAACTATGATCAATGGTGACAGAGCGGAATGGGATTGTACCATGCTGTTTTATGCCATTCTTTATTCCGATTCCATCTGCAGTCTCCATCCAGCTGTTCAGTCAAATGTGGATGATCTCAGAAAATTTCGTAATGAAGACTTTGCGCATAGACCACGAGGCTTCCTATCCAGCAGAGATTTTCAAGATGATATTTTAAAGGTGAATACTGCATTTCACGCACTCGGTCTCCCCACTCTACAAATCCGTGCAATCCAAACTCAGACAAGTTTCCCCACGAAAGAGTTAAGAAATGTTTTGAAGAAAGTTAACGACCTTCAACAGGAGGTTCAAAATAAGGAGACAAAAATTCAACAACAAAAAAAGGAACTTGTTGAAAAAGAAACAAGACTTGAAGAAAAAGACAAGGAACTTGAAAAAAAAGAGAATCAGCGGCAGACGCTTGAAGAACAGCTGCAAACCAAAGTTCCCCCATTTTGCATTCTCCCCCCTGAACCTGCACATGACGTCTCCCCTCGCGAATCTGATGTTGGTAAAATCATACAACATCTCAAAGCACTCAAAAGCTCCAACAATCACAGCTTAAGCACCTTGTACTTATCAGGAAACCCTGGAAGTGGAAAATCTCAGCTGGCTCGACTAGTAGCTAAGCAATTTTTCGACGAAAGCAAAGAAACTCCCTCTGGGATTTCATTTGTTATGACGCTTAATGCAGAAAATTCAGAGACACTTTTGGAGTCGTATGTCTCTTTCGCTCGAAACTGTAAATGTCCGGATTACTCAGTTACAGACACTTATAATTCCAAAGATCTGAACACAGAAAAGAAAATTGCAAGTCTCAAGACCCTGATAAGCGCAAAAATTGGGCTTTACACTTCGTGGTTACTGGTAGTTGACAATGTCACTAATCTGTCCCAGGTACATACTTATTTGACAGATTTAGCAAACCAGCAATGGATGAGGGGCCAGTTATTGATAACAACGCAAGACACCGCGTCTATTCCTTTGACAAGTTCTTCCATTCAGCAAATATCAGTAAGTGAAGGGATGCTTCCTGACGATGCCAGCTCTTTGTTAAGGCTCCTTTCTGGTGTCACTGATGATAAGATGGAAAAAGAAATTGCACGGTATCTGGACTACCTGCCACTTGCTTTGGCCGGCGCTGCCGTCTATGTAAGACAAGTTCGGGAAGGTAAAATAGCTCCAAACTTCGGCTGGACCGACTATCTAAAAAAATTTGAAAAAGGACAGCGACGCACAACTGAGAACATTCTAGCCGAGACAAACCCAAGTTACCCAAAAACAATGACCACAGCAATAACACTCGCCTTAGAAAAGGAAATTAGTTCCGACAGAGTTATAAAGCACTTGTTCACTTTTCTCTCTCTTTGTGCGCCACAACCAATATTAAAAGATATTGTTGTCGAGTACATTATGGAAATGGAAAAGGAATATGAAGATAAAGATGCAATTGGCGTAAAGATAAAGCGATGCCCATTGTTATTGTTTGACGAAGAGGAGAGCGGTGTGTACATTCGAGTGCATGGAGTCGTCCATTACGTTGCTAATTCAGTAACAAAAAAATGTACAAAGGATGAGAAAATCAAATCCATACTGGGAGCTGCTTTATCCCTCTCCAGATTTGAGGATCAAGATTCTCTAGTCATTGGCACGAGAATTGTCCCTCATTTGGCAAAAGTGATTACAGACGCAAACCCCTTCTTTTCTAAAGAAGGAATATCGCAAGTCGCTCATATTGGTGGATCGACTTTGCAGGACTATTCTAACGTCTTTACAACTCTCGGAAATATGTGCTACGACCACTCTCAATATCCAGCTGCAAGAAGCTACTTTACAGCAGTCCTAGCAATCGCCGAGTTAAGAAACCCAAGTAATCAATTACAAAAAACCTTTATTTATAATAACCTGGGCCTAGTCCACGGGCAACTGGGTGACCTAAAGCAGGCAAAAGACTTTCTCGAGCGAGCCCTGGATGTTCGGCTGAACAAGCTCGGACCTGAGCATGTTGATGTCGCAATGTCTTACAATAACCTGGGCATTGTCCACGGGCGACTGGGTGACCTAAAGCAGGCAAAAGACTTTCTCGAGCGAGCCCTGGATGTTCGGCTGAAAAAGCTCGGACCTGAGCATGTTGATGTCGCAACGTCTTACAATAACCTGGGCCTAGTCCACGAGCAGCTGGGTGACCTAAAGCAGGCAAAAGACTGTCACGGGCGAGCGCTGGATGTTTGGCTGAAAAAGCTCCGACCTGATCATGTTTCTGTCGCAATGTCTTACAATAACCTGGGCCTAGTCCACAAGCAGCTGGGTGACCTAAAGCAGGCAAAAGACTGTCACGAGCGAGCGCTGGATGTTAAGCTGAAAAAGCTCGGACCTGAGCATGTTGATGTCGCAAGGTCTTACAATAACCTGGGCCTAGTCCACAAGCAGCTGGGTGACCTAAAGCAGGCAAAAGACTGTAACGAGCGAGCGCTGGATGTTAAGCTGAAAAAGCTCGGACCTGAGCATGTTTCTGTCGCAACGTCTTACAATAACCTGGGCCATGTCCACGAGCAGCTGGGTGACCTAAAGCAGGCAAAAGACTATCACGAGCGAGCGCTGGATGTTCGGCTGAAAAAGCTCGGACCTGATCATGTTTCTGTCGCAACGTCTTACAATAACCTGGGCCATGTCCACGAGCAGCTGGGTGACCTAAAGCAGGCAAAAGACTGTCACGAGCGAGCGCTGGATGTTAAGCTGAAAAAGCTCGGACCTGATCATGTTTCTGTCGCAACGTCTTACAATAACCTGGGCCATGTCCACGAGCAGCTGGGTGACCTAAAGCAGGCAAAAGACTGTCACGAGCGAGCGCTGGATGTTAAGCTGAAAAAGCTCGGACCTGATCATGTTTCTGTCGCAACGTCTTACAATAACCTGGGCCTAGTCCACAAGCAGCTGGGTGACCTAAAGCAGGCAAAAGACTATCACGAGCGAGCGCTGGATGTTTGGCTGAAAAAGCTCGGACCTGAGCATGTTGATGTCGCAATGTCTTACAATAACCTGGGCCTAGTCCACGAGCAGCTGGGTGACCTAAAGCAGGCAAAAGACTGTCACGAGCGAGCGCTGGATGTTAAGCTGAAAAAGCTCGGACCTGAGCATGTTGATGTCGCAACGTCTTACAATAACCTGGGCCTAGTCCACGAGCAGCTGGGTGACCTAAAGCAGGCAAAAGACTGTCACGAGCGAGCGCTGGATGTTAAGCTGAAAAAGCTTGGACCTGAGCATGTTGATGTCGCAACGTCTTACAATAACCTGGGCCTAGTCCACGAGCAGCTGGGTGACCTAAAGCTGGCAAAAGACTGTCACGAGCGAGCCCTGGATTTTCGGCTGAAAAAGCTCGGACCTGAGCATGTTTATGTCGCAACGTCTTATAGTTACCTGGGCCGTGTCCACGGGCAACTGGGTGACCTAAAGTAGGCAAAAGACTGTCACGACTGAGCGCTGGATGTTTGGCTGAAAAAGCTCGGACCCGAGCATGTTTATGTCGCAGAGTCTTACAATAACCTGGGCATTGTCCACCGGCAGCTGGGTGACCTAGAGCAAGCAAAAGACTGTCACGAGCGAGCAGTGGATATTCGCCTTAAAATATTTGCTCCGGAACACGTCAAGGTGGCAGATACTTACAAAAGCCTGGGCGCTCTGCACAATTATCTCGGTCTCAGCCAAGAAGCAAAAGGGTGTTACGGTCGTGCATTGTCGATTTATGTCAAGAACTTTGGCCCTGAAGATATTGAAATGAGATTTGTTCAGAATGCACTTGCTCAGCTACGTACAGCAGAACTGAATATTGGTAACACATAAAGTTCAATAATCATAAATTCGTAATTCTTTAAAGCGTTAGGCTCGTTACTCGTAGATCAGCGAAGATCAAATCGGAATTGAGAGTTCAAAGAAAGATATCAAGACTTCAGTTTACAGCATACTTATACAGATTAAGTCAAGCAACATCTAATTGTGGTGCATTGTAATGTAGAAAATTTAAGAAACCAAAGACAATTTTCCTGTAAGCCAGACTTCTAGCGATCAACATTACAAGTTAAAGAGCCAATTAGAGTGCAGTCAGTTGCGTTTGACACGTGCCGCAACCGATCTGTAAAAGGCAGAGCTAAAAACCCATTCAAATCTCAAGAACTTTTGAGGCTCACTCTTGAAACCATAGCAACGTTAGACTAAAAATGGCAGAATATTTAAAATATTGAAACGCGCTGTGGTTTTCCTCCTAGATCACGACGCTAGTAGAGAAATTACGCTTTAAACTTTTACCTCAAATGTCTCTCAAAACGGGCACAAAATATCGTTTGCACACCATAGTTTCTCCCTTGTTGATATTAACCGGTCTATCATCGAAGTTCGATCGTCAAAATGCATTTGGAGTAAGTTCGGCTACGTTGATCTCGACACGTCAGCTGGGCGGTCCCCAGCGATAGTTTTATCATATTTTGCTTTAAAAAAAGTGGTTTTGAAGTATCAAGGATTAATCCTTTCAATTTTTTTTAAAAATTGCGCCACATCAATTATTGTTAAAAACCGGATCGTTGAATAATGCAATTCAAGACTTTTTATGGACTTAACCATTATGATATATGAGCCAATATACCATAATCTACGAATATGATAAGCGTACGCGTCGGCTTAAAATTAAAAGGGAGCTCAAAAGAGGAGAAGACAAGATTTGTCTAATATCGTGGGGGTGTTTTTAATAAAAGAATAATTATTCCACTCGCGCTTGTTGGATATGGGATGATTATAGCTAACTCGGCACTACGCGCCTCGTTGGCCATCTATCATCTCATATCTAACAAGCGCGGGTGGGATAATTGTTAAATACATACTGTTGCTATGGATTTATAGGCGTCTATGTGACATGCGCAGATGTTATTCAACTTTGTCTATGTAATATACAATTAGACCCTGTCACTGGCTGTCAGGATTTTAAAATATCGTCTGTGACTTTATTGCAATGAACGTTGGACTTTTCTCGGAGTATGGTTCCTCTAGAACCTATTAAGTTTAATTTCTAGTATTGACATCGAAGTAATTCTTTAAAATTTGAAAATTGTTCATAGTTTAAATCATCACAACCATAGTAACTTTTGGCGTGCTGTACGTATTGTAATCTTTAACTAAGTAGGCTAATTATTAAAGGAGTTAAGTAATGGCACTTCTGTAGTCGATGGTGTTGTGTTTTGGTGGTTGAAAAGATTGGTTGTTTAACAATTGGTTCATGCTTTAGCGTGCACTATCGAGTTATGGAGCACGCGGGAAGTTTGGAGAGCACGAAAGAAGCGTAAGAGTTGCCCGAGGCGATAGCCGAGGGCAACTCTAGCTTCTTTCGTGCTCTCCAAACTTCCCACGTGCTCCATAACTCGATAGTGCACAGCTGAAAGCATGAACCAATTGTTTTAGAACATAGCCGGTAGAATTGTGCATCAAATCCGACGGGAAAAATGGACAACAATATCAGTTGAAGCGAATCGTGACGGCGCTGATGCCGCGTCTCCTTTTCCTTTGTTTTTCTCTTTTTCTGCCTCATTTCAGAACTCTAGCCCAAGGGAAAAGGTCGAAACATTGTCTTCGTTTTCGGACTAGTAGGCCGAGTTTCTTTTTGTATCCATTATTGTCGCGAAATATATTATTTTTCCCGCGCTAAGAATCGGCCGCTCGCGCGAAAAAAAAATTTCTGGCGAAGCGATTTGCTGACGCTGTCAGCGTGCACTATCGGGATTTTGAGCACGCTTACAAATATTGAATTTGATTGCGCGGTTCTGCTAGCTATGTTCTAATAGAACAATAGATAAAACCTATGGTTCCGTTTGGCAAAAACCGCGCGAATGCACAGAATCCGCATGGCTCTAATCATACTCCATTTATCAGTCATTTTCGCGGTGTGAACACGAGCTTGTTGATACACAAACCTAAAAGAATCCGGGACAATCTCACTCCTACAGAACGATAAGCCATACGCTCACTTAAGGAACGTAAAGACATAATTAGAAAACCCGCCGACAAAGGTTCTGGTATTGTTGTTATGGACACAATCTGGTACATCTATGAATGCAACAGACAACATTCTGACACTATATTGTATAAACGCTTGACAAACGACATCACTGCTGATATACAAAAACGTGTTA
The DNA here is from genome assembly GCF_964205215.1 of Stylophora pistillata. Classification (NCBI taxonomy): domain Eukaryota; kingdom Metazoa; phylum Cnidaria; class Anthozoa; order Scleractinia; family Pocilloporidae; genus Stylophora; species Stylophora pistillata. The sequence goes on from NC_142523.1 coordinate 11,374,588, forward strand.
CCTTTTTATGTTAACAGGATGCATAACGACCAAATCATCAACGAAACAACAAAACAATACCTCTTGCAGACTGACGTAAGACCAGGACGATTTTACATCTTACCCAAAATACACAAACCCGGTAATCCAGGACGCCCTATTGTCTCATCCAATAGCCACCCCACTGAACGGATATCCCAGTTTGTTGACCACTACCTCCAACCACTCGTTCACAAACTACCATCTTATAGCAAAGACACCAATGACTTCCTCAACAAACTGTTTTACATTGGTAACTTGCCCCTAATTCTTTACTAGTTACACTTGATGTTTCATCCCTCTACACCAATATCCCACATAACGAAGGTATTAATGCTTGTGACCATTTTCTGTATATCTCCTCCAATACCCCTATTCCTACCGTCACACTTTGTGATCTCATTCGTATGGTTCTTACCATGAACAATTTTACTTTTACTTTTAATGATGCTCATTACCTCCAAGTTCACGGCACAGCCATGGGTACCAAAATGGCCCTTCTTTCGCTAACCTTTCTTTCTTGGTCTTTTCGAACCTAACGCTTTGAAAAATGCCCCATGTAAATCCCACACTTGGTTTAGATACTTCGACGATATCTTTATGGTCTGGACCGAAGGTTTAGATAACCTAAAAATTTTCGACGGTAATATCTCCACTGACCTCTACACCAAACCCACAGACAAACATATGTATCTATTGCACTCTTCTTGCCATCCATTACATACCAAAAAAGCTATTCCGTTCAGTCTAGCACTCCGCCTACGACGTATCTGTTGTACAGATAAAGCTTTTGAGACTCGCGCCGCTCAACTTATCTCATAGTTCTCAAACGAGGTTAAAGCAATAAATTCGTCACCAAACAAATACAACGCGCCACTGACATCTCCCGCACACTCACCTTACAAACTAAAGACGTAAAAAAACCTAACCGTATTCCATTTATGACTACTTTTAGTCCGTCGCTTCCTCGCATCCCAACATCATCAAAAAACACTGGCATGTACTGCAGACTTCTAACCGCTACAAAAAAGCTTTTCCTCAGCTGCCAGTTGTCGCCTTCAGACGCTCCCCCAACCTTCGCGACACATTAGTAACAGCCAAACTCCCCACTAATTCTACCACTTCTCATCCTCAACTCCCCCCCCGGCTCTTTCCGTTGTGGTAGAAACTGCGCTACTTGCCCCTACATCTCTGACGGTCTTACTAACTATACTTTTTTTTCTACCGGCGAAACACGTCCCATTAAATCTCACTTGACCTGTGACACTAAAAACCTTATCTCCTTAATTTAGTGTAACCGCTGTAACTTACAATACATAGGAGAAACTAAACGACGTTTAAAAGACCGTTTTAATAAACACCTCCGTACCATTGATAAACCTAACTCTAAATCTAAACCTACTACAGTGGCAGAACACTTCATTTCTTCTCCTAACCACTCTGCTCACGACATGGAGCTAATCGCCATCGAAAAAGTGTTTTCCAAGAGAGACTAGATACGCAAGGCCAGGGAAGCTTTTTTAATTTCAAGAGGCCACACTATTTATCCAGATGGCCTTAACGCTCGCGAAGAAATGTATTAATTTCTAGTTATTTATCCAATTTACATTACTTCATTTCTATTTTTGGTAACTATTTCTATATTTATTGTTTTCTCATTGTCAATCAAATTAGTTTTACATATTTCCGCTGTTACATCATACAGCTTTCTATGAAGCATCACCCCAATTCTCTGCTAAGTCCCACTGCACCTGAAGAAGGCTGGTTTGGCCAGCCGAAATATAGCGCTCCGTCTTAAAATTTACTTATCTACGTTGTATCGGTCTTGCCTCTATATTTATATTTCATACAAAATGAAGCACCAGTGTGGGCCAGTTTACGTAAGGAGCACAGAATTCGAATGTGTGAAATCCTCGCTACGCCACTACTTGCCAACCTAAAAAGCCCTTGTTTCCATAAGCATCAAAAAAGCTCTTTGTTATATTCGATGCCCAATCAACCAAGATAATGGTTTGAGAATTTGTGTAATGCTCTACAAAGCAAATCTGCTTTTGTTTGAGGTGAACAGAGCCTGGCACTATGGGAGGTCGGTTAGAGCTCGAAAGACGATTGTCGCGTGTGGTTCGCAGCATCCTCCTGCGCGCATGTCTCGTGTTTGCCTCCACTGGCCTGAAATGCCACGTCTCCTTCGCAGCCGTTCTTTAGCTAATAGCTCCATCGTAACGAACAGTATTCCTTTCCCTTTGTTTGAGGGTATAGACCCTTACAGATTGCGCTAGTAAAAGTGGCACGTTATTATTATTTTTTTAATTTTTTCTTTCCTTAAGTTCCTTTGTTTACTGGAAAGTCTGAAATTAAGTGGAGTGCTGGTGCTATTGATCATGTTAAAACCGTGTCTTGTGAAATTCACATCATGCTCAACAAGATATTATGCCAGTCAACATTAAGTTCGAGTTAGATTCTGGGCGCTTTTTTTTCAGGTGAACATTGCACTTATCGCATTTCTGGTTTTCTTGCATTTGGAAAAAGGTCTTCAGATTTCTACTCTCTTACTCAAAAGTTTTTCAAGAAGTCATCTTTGTCTTTACTCTCATTTTTGCCTTCCCTTTTTGAATCCTGTCATTTTGTCTCTTTCCCTATAACATATGAGTAACTCTTCCTGGACACAACTACAGTTCACTGCAGCAAAAAGTATCATTAGCAAAATCACACCTACCCTTGTCGAAATGTCATTTAGATGACAAACAGTGAGGTAACGAATGATTGATTTGCATTGCAAATATGTTTTCACTCGATGAAGTAATAATTGTCTTTGTTCTGTCAGGAACTTCGAACATAGAGCTCCGAGCTTCGATTACCTATTTGGCTTAAAAATTACGACTTTTTGGTATGACAAATAGTTTCATAACATGTGTCAGGTAATTCTAAAGCCGGACAGCCGGCGACCGGACAGCAACCACATACCAACTGAGCAGGACGTGAAGTAACAGAAGGTCATGTCTTTCAAGAGCTCAAGTCAGTTATCTAGTTTCATTCTCCTACACTCAATAATTATGTTAACAATTTAGAGCCCTTTACCGGAGCCTCGGCTAAATATTAAAAGATATAATGCATCGATGGGCCTGTCGCGCCTATGATTCATTTCCTCTAATTTATCGGTGAAACAAACAGTGTGCGGAAACTTATGTGAACACTGAATGAAATTGAAAGCTGCAATATTCCATAAGTCTAATTCACTACGTTTTGCATGCACAAGTTTTTGTCCGAAAGGAAATTCAATACTAATTAGGGCAATTTGAAAATAATCGTAATCTAGCGACACCTAATCACCACAAAGATTCCAGGACTGAACCCTTTCATGCATCAGCTTTGTCGGGAGAAATATCGATCTCCAGCACATGAAAACGTTATTCCTCAGCAAATGATATCAGCAAACCTTTAAAACTTCGGTTTCTAAGGGACCACTCGTTAGTTATCTAACATTATTTACTCTAATAATCGCGCCTTGCCATCTTCTCGCACTTTGAGCCTAGGTTTAATTTTCTCCTCTTTTCCCTTGTACGGCAGCTGCGCATTGGCAAAGGAACTGCTTTAGCTTTATAATAGAGCATCAAAAACTTCAATATAGAATTAAAAAAAAAATACTGGAAATTGACCGCCAATTAGTGGGGGTATCGTTAGAATAAAAAAAGGCCTTAAGGTGAGGAGGAGGGGAGAGAAATTGTTTGAATGTGACACAACCAAAATACTCCGAACCCCCCTCCATTTTGATAAATAGTGACCGATCCCTGAACAAGGATTATGATCTAATTTACTTTAACAATCGCACTTTGTTGTCTTCTGACACTTTGAACCCATGTTCGGAAAGAGTTCCATATTACCCCAGCATTAATTATGCATTCCATTTCATAAAGACTAAATATAAAGGTTTCCTTGCAACACTCTATGCATAATTAATGTATGGGGTTCTATGGAACTCTTGCCCCCATGTTCAATTTCCTCCTCTTTTTCCTTGTACGGCGGCCCTGCTTTGGCAAGGGAACTGTTTTAGCTTTTTAACATTGAGTCAGAAACTTTCATTTAGAATTCAAAGGACTGAAATACAATAAATACGGCTGTCTGCATTTTTCATATCATTTATGGACCATACCAGTTTTCTTAACTCCTAGTAAGTTGTTAAACCATGCTGTTTTAGATCTCTTATTCAGGAACCAGAGTCATTAGTTATAGACTGAAGGGGGAGGGGGTGGAGGATTATGGGCGATCATAAGGTTTGTAGGGAGAACAGAGAGGGAACTAGTCGTCGCCGACTGAGTATAAAGGGGGAGAACTATAGAAAAATGACTGCGAGCCAATTATTTGTCAGTGATGGAGGGGTGGGGGGGGGGGTGGGGTCATAAGAATGTTACAGAGCATTACCGAGCATCAGGTAAATGTAATTATGACAGTCAAGGTTCTCTGATCCCCTCCTCCCCCTCAGGCGATAAATAATGGCCGGTCCCTGATTTCATTCCTCTTAAATCTGCTCTGAGATTTTTGTGAAACTTTACTTTTTGTTTGTTTATCTTATAGGAGCGAAAATTTTGAAATAAGAAAGGGAAAAGTTTTTAAAATAAAGAAAGGAGTGAAATTTTGAAATAAAAAAGGGAGGGCGGGGGTCCTGGGGCTCGTTTAGGAACTGTAGTACTCATATAATTCCTATAATATCATAACAATTAAATTTACGAGTACTGGCTAAATTTGCGTTTCCGAAAATTGTTCCTTTTCCTTCGCCGAGAATTGGAGTTTAAATTTATTTCAGGGGAAGAATGACATTGCTCAATTCCGAGAAAGAGAAAAAAGGCAATAGTTTACTGTGCTGAAAAAACCACAATTGTTGATGTGCGTGTGCTATTTATGTGTCGAATCAGTTATGCGCAGGAAGGATATTCCATGCAATACTATGGCATTTCTTTCAAACAGTTTTTCTCGAAGAAAGAGACTCCCACAGAGGAACAAGGTAGATGAACGAAAGGAAAAAAAACAGTTGATTTTGTACCGTTATTCTCCATTTTTAGCCAAACCCTCCCTTTCCTATAGCTATCCTGACTCATCTAGAGGAACATCTTGGAAATTACTACTTCTCGAAGAGGAAATGGATTTGAGTCATACCCAAAGAACATTGGAATAATTTTCAAAGGTCTTTTAGCCCAAATCGAGGATCTGGTGATAAAAACCCGTATATTTCTCCACTTCCCTCCGATCCCCCATAATCCCCCCATATCCTGTTATGAGGATCGAATTATTTTCACTGATTCTGTCACGCAATCCCAGACTTTTCTAGAATTATCTATAATCTGTAATATTCCAGAAACTTTTTTTCATGTGACTCAGCAGTTTCCAAAAATAGTACAGCTTGTAATACGCCATAAATAGTAATAGAACATTCTAGATAACTAAAGTAAATGTATAAAAGCTGCCTTGTGAGAAGTACAAAAAAGATTTGCCCGAGGGCTTAGCCTCGTGGCTTGCTGAGTGAAGTTGTGGAAGCTATGATGTGACGAGGCTATGACCTTTTCACCTTGCGATATCCGGAGAGAAGAAAGAGATGAAAAAGACGATAGTCAAGAGAGGAAGAAGATAGAGAATACAGAGTTTACTATGGAGTCCTACGGAAGAGTTTGTGTACAAGGAAAGAATGCGATAAATCAAGAAAGCCAAGCGCTGTGGTCTTCAGTCGGCGGATGTTGGAATTCGAAGTTGATCAAGACGACGAACACTTACACGGCATGAAGGATTGTAAGCCTGCTTTATGAACTGCTTAACTTAATCTCTAACCTAAGTAAATTAGACAATGTAAAACTAATGAAATAATAGTTAAAATGGGTAACTGCTTGTTGTTACATTTTTGTTGCGTGCCATATATCGTACTCGGGAGTCTATTTTCATATATGCTTTGTTAGCGGACATTTGTTGGTCATTCGAGCACGTAACAATCCCCTTTCCCTCTTCCCCTGCTGATCTCCCCTCCCCGAACGAATCTGCATCGTTCTTTCCTTCAGTGTTATATTTACGCTGTTGTAATTTCCTTCGTGTTTATCGCCCACCAGACGATCAAGAAAGAAGAGAAACATCGTACGTTATGGACTATGAACAAGCTTATAAAATCAAGTTAATAGAGAAAGATGCTTTAACGCAGGTTAGTTTATGATTTTATGGCGTGTCCAGGTTATTGTGCAGCTTAAACATCTTGCGGGAATTATCTTGTGTGAGTGGCCTTTTTACTTCTCGTTTCCTTCTTTGTTTTGTGTGCTGGTTTTTTTTCTCGTGATTTGTTTGTTTATTTGTTTGTTTGTTTCTTCTTTATTTTAAATAAGAGGTTTTTATTTTCAAGGAAATCATTATTATAAATCGATTTTCTGCTTAATCAGTCGAACATAAACGAGAAACAAAACGCCATATGAGTAAATTAAAATTTCAAACTTACCAAATTATGCAGAGGCATAGTTAGTAACTATGGCAGAGGGGAGCAACTCAGTCAAAGTAAATCAATCAACAAGGGATATTTAGAATATTTCAAAACTCGAGTAATGAGATACGACACTTCACCGGCATCCAAAGTTGCTCGTTTGATTGAGGAACCGGTCATTATTTATCCTTTGGCTAGGTGGGTCGGTGAATTTTGGTTGTGTCACCATGTAAACTACCTAATTCCCCTCCCCCCCTGGGGATCCGTTGTATTCAGATGCTCCCCCATAATTGGCAATCAATTCTCTATAGTCCCCCTTTAATCTCTGTTAGTGACAACTGTTTGCCATGGCAACCAGAAGAGTAGTCCTTACACTCCCTCTTTTCGATCTAATTCCCCTCCCCCCCTGGGGATCCGTTGTATTCAGATGCTCCCCCATAATTGGCAATCAATTCTCTATAGTCTCCCTTTAATCTCTGTTAGTGACAACTGTTTGCCATGGCAACCAGAAGAGTAGTCCTTACACTCCCTCTTTTCGATCTAATTCCCCTCCCCCCCTGGGGATCCGTTGTATTCAGATGATCCCCCATAATTGGCAATCAATTCTCTATAGTCCCCCTTTAATCTCTGTTAGTGACAACTGTTTGCCATGGCAACCAGAAGAGTAGTCCTTACACTCCCTCTTTTCGATCTAATTCCCCTCCCCCCCTGGGGATCCGTTGTATTCAGATGCTCCCGCATAATTGGCAATCAATTCTCTATAGTCTCCCTTTAATCTCTGTTAGTGACAACTGTTTGCCATGGCAACCAGAAGAGTAGTCCTTACACTCCCTCTTTTCGATCTAATTCCCCTCCCCCCCTGGGGATCCGTTGTATTCAGATGATCCCCCATAATTGGCAATCAATTCTCTATAGTCCCCCTTTAATCTCTGTTAGTGACAACTGTTTGCCATGGCAACCAGAAGAGTAGTCCTTACACTCCCTCTTTTCGATCTAATTCCCCTCCCCCCCTGGGATCCTTTGTATTCAGATGATCCCCCATTATTGGCAATCAATTCTCTATAGTCTCCCTTTAATCTCTGTTAGTGACAACTGTTTGCCATGGCAACCAGAAGAGTAGTCCTTACACTCCCTCTTTTCGATCTAATTCCCCTCCCCCCCTGGGGATCTGTTGTATTCAGATGATCCCCCATAATTGGCAATCAATTCTCTATAGTCCCCCTTTAATCTCTGTTAGTGACAACTCTTTGCCATGGCAACCAGAAGAGTAGTCCTTACACTCCCTCTTTTCGATCTAATTCCCCTCCCCCCTTGGGGATCCGTTGTATTCAGATGATCCCCCATAATTGGCAATCAATTCTCTATAGTCCCCCTTTAATCTCTGTTAGTGACAACTGTTTGCCATGGCAACCAGAAGAGTAGTCCTTACACTCCCTCTTTTCGATCTAACTCCCCTCCCCCCCTGGGGATCTGTTGTATTCAGATGATCCCCCATAATTGGCAATCAATTCTCTATAGTCCCCCTTTAATCTCTGTTAGTGACAACTCTTTGCCATGGCAACCAGAAGAGTAGTCCTTACACTCCCTCTTTTCGATCTAATTCCCCTCCCCCCTTGGGGATCCGTTGTATTCAGATGATCCCCCATAATTGGCAATCAATTCTCTATAGTCTCCCTTTAATCTCTGTTAGTGACAACTGTTTGCCATGGCAACCAGAAGAGTAGTCCTTACACTCCCTCTTTTCGATCTAATCAGTCCATCAGTTGATTGGCCTTTTTGTAGACTGTGTCATACGTTTGATGACTAGTACTAGTTTAACATTTTCAGTGAGAGAAACATTTGATACATATCTCCGAAATTTTGAGGAAATATGGAACAGAAATGAAGATATTAGTTGAGTTTAAAACTGTGGGCTGTTTATAAGAGTTTTTCTAGATTTTGCTCATTGTGGTACAGAGATAACTTTAAAGGAACAGAAACCTTTTAGTAATGATAAAATTGCAGCTATTATTTTACTAAAAGAATGTTAGAAAAGATCTAATAAATTTTACATCCCCATTCCTCAATGGGAAAGTTGTTTTAGGGCGTGTGGTTCTAACTTAAAATTAATACTAAATACATTATAAAATGCAAAATATATTATTTCAGTGAAAACGGGTTTGGCAGGATAAATTTAGCAAAGACTTTCACATTTACTAAAACAACCTTCAAACACCATAATAGTATATTACACAAAACACTTTTTACAAAACGTTGTTTAGGCGTGTATTCTATGGTTACTTTTGTTGTTCTTTTTCTTTTTTATTAACAGAGTCTGTAAAAAAAAGAAAAGGTTTATATTTCTTTGTTAAGAGAGCTAATGCCCATAAAATGTTTCTCTCAACTCACCATGTGAAATCTGAGAAGCTCATTGTATCTGATTTATCATCACGGGTTTATTACGAATCAACTTAACGGCCTGCTCCCAGTTGGCTTGTTAGCTCAATTGGTAGAGCGCTGCACTATTATCGCAGAGGTCAGTGGTTCCAATCCCGTACAGGCCTGATTTTTTTCAGGTCTGATTTTCGCTATTGCATAAAAAGCGCTCTCTACTGCGAGGATCGTGCATCATACGTATCAATTGCTTCGCGAGAATTTTGAAATCCTTGGCGTGTTTCTTCATCCATTTCGTCGTGATGTACGTTAAAAATTTATTTATACTTGCAAGCCGATCATTTCGTCGTCTCGCGATGATTAAGACTCTTACGAATGAAAACCGCAAAGTTTCGTCTTGACAAAGTTTTCCAGAACTTCAAAACTTGAAACTTTAAGATGGTTTATAAGTAGGCCAAACAGCTTGAAATTACGGGGTCATCCTTGGTGTAAAAACCTAACGAGGTCTTCTTTGTTTCATGAGGTATTGTTTTGCTGTACGCTATTGTTTAAAATGTTTTTTTGTCTTTGTTTTACGTCACTCGTGAGCTTCACAGGTTTTTACACCAAGGATGAGCCAGACTTCCGTATAAACCCATACTTCATTATACAAAATAAAAGCAGAGGCCAAACCACAGATCACCTTTGGGACTACGGCTCTGTTTTTGATAGTTATGAGGTTATATGGAAATCTTTCCCACACCAATTTAGTACTTCGTGCAGTTTTCGTCGATGGCAAGGTATTTGTTTGAACATGGCCTTTTGAAATTTAATGTAACAAGTTCTCCTTCACAAAATAGCTCAGGAAGTCTTACTTCTCAATATTGACTTCTTGAAACTTAAAAAATTAGAACAGACAAGAAAAATACTTCTTGAAAATTAATATACTTCTTGTGAAAATATTTTGCTGCTTAACTGTTGTTGTATGAGATTACATGAGAAACCACCAGTGACTGATAAAGACAGCATTTTCCTAACATACGCGTAATTTTGGCGTTATTAATCAACAGGGTTGGGGTGTAGGTCAATACATTGCCTTGAGATGTTCAGCGACATTTACACATTTACAAAGACCTATTTTGACTAACTGGATGCTATTTCGTACCTTGGTGCAATTCTTTGCTTGCATTGTTTTCCTTCACCATTCATTCCTATGCTTTACTGTGATAATTATGTTAGATATTTATGTTAGATTTTTAGATTTTAGAATTTATATCGTTAATTGATTAATAATCACTGATTAGACCAGTGTCCCCAATTAGCTTGTGCTTGTACAGCTAAATACATTTGACACTTAAATAAAGTTTTTTTTATTATTATTATTATTATTATTATTATTATTATTATGCAGTATACACGTTTGGATGCTAGTGAGCTAAGCAAGATACGGCGAAAATTCGTAGCCTATCTGCCTGACAGGACTGTTAACTAGAATAATATCTAATGCTACTTAAATATAAATGATCAATATAAAACAATTAAAGTGTCGATTGGCCCAATACTAAGATGTTTTTTTTCAAATGATGTACTGTTCAGCTCTTAAAATATCCTTAACTTAAAATGTTCATAAAATACTGTTCATAAAAGCCAAATCATAATGTCCTTAAAGTTCTTACGATGTAACCAGTTTAAATGTTCTTGCAATGTTCAGTGCTATTTAATACAGCTTTCTGCATTCTCAGCAATATTTCTTTGTATCTTGTACCAAAGATGCCCTACATTCCAGTTTCCAGAGCTTTAAACCATCCTCCAAGTACATCTATAATGACGTTTACTTGTGAGATCTTGTATCCTGGGTGTTGTTTTGTCAGCTCAAGTCTAAGTGCTCCATACTTCTTAGTCTTTTCTTTGTCTTTTTTGTCTCTTTTGTTGATCCAAGGGCAGCTCATTTCCACCAGAAGTACCTTCTTGTTTTTGTGGTGGATGAAACGTGCATCCACACGATTAGATCGTACATATGTACGATCAGCCTATACTGGTACATCCTAGTATGCCTCAGCATCATGTGATTTATAAAGAGGTTTGGGCTTCACATCTGAGAACCATGGCGGAGTACTATCAGCGAGCTCTAGGTCTTTGAGCATCTCAAAGAATTACACTTTCAAAACAAAATTGTGCCTTTCTAAGTACTTGGACTGAGCTAATGATGGACATCCAGCAAGTACATGTGTCATGCTCTCAGGACCTTCGCCACACATTCTACATTTGACATCGTTCTTGTCCGTTTTTCCAGTCTTGTAGGCCATGTAGACCTATGTTGGTGTGAGCTGTTCGTACAGTTCCATGATGCCTGCGATACAGTGGGTAGGAGCACATCGCCATTTACTGAGCCATGCAAAACAATTTTAATGGCTCAGTTGATCATCTTGCCATTTTGCTTTTAAAGACTTCCTTGCCACTGTTGATCTTCGACTTTTTTGACAAGTTTCTCATTTACCACTTTCTTCATATGCTTCTTGATGTGCAGATCTTTGGTAGTTATCTCTGGTTCTTCTGTTGGGCTACATGATGGTTCAGTGGTATTCAAGTTCAGAGTTGTATCCAGTTCTTCTGCAAACTTCTTCGCGTCAGTGATGAGAGAAGAATCCCCTGACTATAGCACATTCTTCAAACCGTTGCACAGATTTCATCTTGGGTTCTGGACTTTCATAGAGTTTAACTGCTGTTGTGATCTTGATCAGCCTATACTAATAATAATAATAATAATAATAATAATAGTAATCGACTTTATTTAAAGAGGGTATATACATAACAGCTTGCGCTGATAAACCAGTGGCCCTCAAAACTAAAGTTAGTAAGTAATGCATTCTAAGCCATAGAGATTAAAAATAGAACTAACTAGTCGAACAATGTATCTATTCAAAGACTATAAACACAATAAAACTAGATTATAATACAGCTTCAAAAGAATCAATACTCTTGCTCAATACTCTTGCTCAATGGCTCGTAGTCCTCGTCCTCCTTTCTCCCTATTATTATTATTGTTATGTCGCAGAGAAATCAACTGAATGCTACATTCTAATCAGGCAGCATAGGGCGAAAACCGTAACCTGTGAACCATGGAGTAAAAAAATAAATGTACATTAACTAATCCTAAAAAGCTTGTCCGTTGTGTCTACGGTCCTCCTTCTAACAGAGAGTCAAACTGCCACCTTGAAACTCCGGGCAATATTCAGCGTGCCCGAGAGCACTGCCCTCTGCATCTTTCGCAGTACGTCTGTGCTTCTGCCTCCCACCAGCTCGCGCATCATGACATCCACCTCCCGTGACCACCCCCCGAGGGCATCCATAATGATGTTATATTGCTTCACCTCGTAGCCTGAGAACTGCTGCCTTAGTTCCCAGCGAAGGAGTCCGTACTTCAGTGTCTTCTCTTCATCCTTTCTTGTCCGATTGTTAACCCACGGGCAGCTCATTTCCACCGTCACAACTCTCTTGCACATATGATTTACAATGCGTGCATCCACCCTATTATTATTATTATTATTATTATTATTATTATTATTATTATTATTATTATTATTATTATTACCTGAAAGGGCAAAAAGAAACTATCATTTCCCATTTTTTTAAAGCGGTTCAGTTAGGTTATTTATAATTCCTCGAAAAAAAAAAAAAAAAAGAACAATACCGAAGTTGTCACCCTAACGCCATGCGAAGGTTTTCGTAAATATCATTAACGCCTATTCATAGAGGATTCCTCCCCAAGACTCAACTCCTTTTAATTCACCGCCAAGATGAAAATTTCTCTCTTCACCAAACATTTACTCGCCTCCGGCTTGCCAATATAATACATTGATAAGTTTACCCTTTAAAAGTGTTCCAGGGAAGATCTATTACGGTTAATGTAGCATTCTTTCATCTTAATAAGCGTACGTGCTATGATAAAACAAGAAACTACAAGTTATGAGTTATACACCAAGATGTAAATGAACTGAGGGATTCACAAGTGTTAATTCCCTCCTCACGACTTAAACCTTGAGAACGAGGTCAGAATAAATTCACGGAGCTAGGTTCTAGAAGTTGACACTGAATTAGTTTTTATAGTTTAAAGTCTTACCAACTACTTACCAGATTTTCATAACGTATATTATAACTTTTACCTTTAGAAGAAATTCGCTGCCTATTTTTTCATGTATCAAAAACTTCAAAACGAAGGGAAAAAAAAAAGAAAGCTCTTGTGGAGAATCTAGGATTCAAAAATACTTTCTCAATTTTCTCTCATAATTTTTTGCAGCATGCAGTGGAAGTGGTTATGCTCAGCGCAAATATCAGAAAACATAAAATCAATACACAGGAAAGTGTGAAGAGCGTTCTGAGACGTTTGCTATCCTAACGACGAAGTTCTCTTAAATAAATTATAAAATAAATAAATTATTCTCTTTTTCATTATGCCAAATTCATCTTTCTCTGAGTCTTTCCGTTACAAGTCTTCTGTCAGCTCTTGAAAGGTCACTGGCGATAGAAAGCTACAGTAGATCAAGAAAAAATGTTGTTAAAATGATGGCCAAACTGAGGTGGCTGAGCGTAATTCTACAGCCTTAGCTTAGTGGCTGACTGTATTATTTGTATTTGTATTTGTACTTGTATTAACGATATTTAGACAGGCCAGCCCAATTCAGCTTGCAACTGGTTTAAATGGAGGCCTGTACATCTCACCCATCCCACCCCAGGGGAGGACATCCATCACTCTGTAATCTCATGTGTGGGGAATTAACGTCTCCTACCCCAAACCTGCAGGAGAAGGGACCTCCATTTATTCGTCCCTATCCGAGAAGACTAAAATATCTAACCATTTCTTGAAGTTACTGAAAGGTAGCAAATTCTTCTCAATTATTTTAATAGCCTGCAGTGTAGGCGGATTTTGGCGGGGCGAGTGGATATTCCCATGGGCTGTTCAGGCCGCCGTCTTGAATTAGAGAAACAGTGGAGAGTTGGGACGAGGTAAAAAGTTTACTACGCTAGTGGGAGGGAGAGAGAAAAATTGGGAAAGGTGAGGGAGAGGGTTTTCTTTCCCCGTCCCCCCACCCACTCCGACATTCTCGCATTCTCGTCCCAATTCTCCCAGTCCGCAGCGAATCCAACATGGCGGCTTAACACTCAAAACCTAGCAACTAAATACAGCAATGGCTCCGACCTGTAGTTGGATGTTAAAAATAGTAAAAATTTAATAAGTTACATCTTAACTCCTTGCTTGTGAGTATTGTTTAACCGTGTGTCTCGAGGCGGAACAGTGAAATATCAATGCGAGTGAAAACACTGATGTGTCAAACACGAAATGGTTACTCACCTAACGAAGAGAAGGCAGAGCCTTCATTGTTCAGCGAGGTCGTTCCGCGATATGCCGGCGATGACTACCTCATCTTCTGACCAATTTCGCGGAACAAATTCATTTAGTTGGTTCAGGCTCAGTTCAGGAGGACGAAGATCAGAGACTGGAGCCATTCCTGTATTTCACCGCTGACAGGAATGGCTCCGACTCATGTGTTTGTTAATTTTTTTTTTTGGTTTGTTTTGGTTAAATAATTTATAAACTGAGATAAATTTAAAAGTGTTTTTTATTAGGTTCTTCTTAAGTTGAACATTACAATGCTTGCAAATGAAGCCCTCTAAAATTAATACAGGGCTACGTAGTGTCAAAATTAAAATACATGTTTCGAAAATCACGCAGTGTTACATGACGCTGCGACCGATATTTTCAATTTACAGTATGCTCGGCTGGAGGAGTTTTTTTTTTTCGTTTTGGCTAAATTATTTATACACTAAGATAAAATCTGAACGAGTGCTCTTCCCATGTTGAACGTTTAGTAATTTATACGCTGAGATGAAAAACCTGAAAGAGCGCTCTTCCTATTTTAAACTCGACGCTGAATGTAATTGAAGCCCTCTTTTATTCATACAGGGCCATATACTTTCTGTAATAATGTCGATCTATCATATGACCAGTACGACCACCTGGGCGCTTTCATCGAAACAATTTTAAGAAAATCCCCGTGTGAGGGTCTGAGTGATGCGAAAGTAGAAAGAAAGAAAAAGACAGTGTGACAATAAATTCTTATTGATTGAGTAAGGTCGGGCCGTACTGGAAAATAAATGGCTCTCAGTCGTGACGCAAGGAGCTCGCTGCGCTCGGTTGGTATTTTACTGTCCGGCCCTCCCACTCAGTCAATAAATGCATACTCTTTTTTTGCAGCAACTGCATGTCACATTTGCAACCTTACGCGGTACCTTTCTAGTTTTGCGTGACCTCAGTTTTTTACAGGCACGACTTCAACTTTCTGGATGCTTATAACATTGCGTTATTCTCGAAACGTGACATGCAGATGCAGCATTAATTTAAAACTTAGACACTACATGGCCCTGTAATAATTTAAGGAGGCTTCATTTACAAGCATTGTAATGTTCAACTTAAGAATAACCTAATAAAAGATACTTTCAATTTTATCTCAGTTTGTAAATTATTTTACCAGAACAAAAAACAAATTAATAAACGCATGAGTCGAGCCATTCCTGTCAGCGGTGAGATACAGGAATGGCTCCAATCTGTTCGTCCTCCTGAACTCAGCCTGAACCGACCAAATGAGTTAGTCAGCGAAACTAGTAAGCGGATGACTTAGTCATCGCCAGAATATCACTGAATGACCTCGCTGAACGAGAAAGGCTCTGCCTTCCCTTCGCTATGTAAGTAACCATTTCTTGTTTGACACATCGGTGTTTTCACTCGCATTGATATTTCATTCTTCCGCTTCGAGACACCCGGTTAAACAATACTCAAAAGCAAGGAGTTAAGATGTAACTTATTAAATTTTACTATTTTCATCATCCAATTGCAGGTCGGAGCCATTCCTGTATTTAGTCGCTTGTCACTCGAAAGATGAAAACCACCAAAACTTAAGACCTCGAGTGTTGGACCAGCCGGGACTCGAACCCTCGACCTCCCGCACAACAGTCCAGCGCACTATCCGTTGGGCTAACATAGCCGTAAGTATAATTTGGATTTATCACCTGAGTTGATAATGGAAGCTGGCCACCATAAAACAGATCTCGAAGCTGACGTTTCGAGCGTGAAAAAAATCGATTTAAGCGCGCCGCACGGAACTCTGGGAGTGAGGTGCCCGAGAAATGTAGGATCTGACGTTTGAGTGGCATGGGCACGAATTAGTCTGAAACTTTTATTCTGATGGCACGTTGAAGAAGTTTTCGTGGCATCGTGGAAGTTACGGATTGTTTAAGCATTTCGCGGGAAAATTAATTCTATCTCGGTCGGTCAGTCCCACGTTTGACCGCCATATTATTTTGTATTTGTTGTAATTTTCGTTTTCGACCTCCCTGTTAAATATCATTTAAATCCTTGAATGTTTTTGGGTGAAAAGTGGTGTAACGAGGTTAGTTTGCCCTTTCCTCGGGGCATTGTGCTGCTGCGTTGAATGAGGAATACGTTTCCACATATTTTTTGGGCACATCTAAAAAGTGGATTTTTTAGTGGTTTTTCGTATCTGGCGTAGCAAAGGTTCTTTTCGTAGAACCCTTAGCTTCACTGAACACAAGTTGAGATTGTGTCAGGATGTGTATATTGCAAGACTGACTGACTCATTCTAAATAACCTTTCCACATTGAATGTCTCACGTGAGTGTATTAAGAATATAGTACTTTTCCGAGGCGCCTCACCAAACTTATGAACTTACCCTCTCAAATGTCACATGGTCAGGAGGTAAATAACACTCCAAATGGTGGTAATGCTTCTGCCTGTACTGACGATATCCATGATCGGTGAACGAAACAACCCACCTTAGAGTCCTGTGATTAAAACACATAGGGCCAGTTATTTACACGAGGTCCAACCCAAACCGCGGTCTTACGCAGGCAGTGGGCCATAAGTATTCTCTGTAAGAGGATGTTTTCATTAAATAAATGTCCTTCCACTGTTAGCTTTCGGCTTTCGGGCGTGAAAGGACCTCAATAGGGTAAACTGATAGCCGTTAAATGGCCTAAAACGTGAGCCGTCTGGCGTACAAATTGACAAGTTTTAATCGTTAGGCGAGAGAAAAGTTAACCGTAAAAACAATTTCTGGTGACAGCTGTAAATTTGCGAAAATTTTAACCATTAGCCATAAAAGCCACCATTGAGAACCTCGTGCAATGGACCAGGCGGGTGGGGGAGGGGAAGGGGGGGCTGGTACATATTCTTAAAAACAACAAATTACCTATTTGGAATGAGGCTGCCGCAAGTTCTGCATTGTGCTCGACCACTACGCGCATGCTCGACACCGTAAGAATAATCAAAGTAGTCAGACTCCTTGAACAAAGAAATGAAAAACAATTAAATCATCGATATTCTGATTTTCAAAATAAAAATATGATCGTGTAGTCTGATGGTCATGCAAATGACTATTGTTGGTAGCGGAAGTCAACATCAAAGCCATTCAACGCTCACTGCGACTTACGCTCAGATCGTGGAAACGTCAGTCATTACCAACTACAACAGTCTTTATCTGGACTTCTCCCCCCGGGATGATCAGACCACACGATCAAACAATTTCCTGGCAAAATACGCGTAACTAGTCATATTTTCACTTCAGAAAACGCACAGTACCCTAAATCAACAACTATGCAGCAAGTTATTTTTTCAGTGTGACAAAAGAAAGAACTTAGTGTACAAAAACACTTTCTGTCTCTTCTAAACAGCAAGCAGCCTACGTAACAATTCTAGTAACGTTTAGCTCTAAATACCCTTGCTGAGATATTTCGGCCCTTTCTCCAGATCCAGTCACAGTCCCTCTCGGTCTAACGACTTGTACAGAGTGGGGCTGAGAGGAGATATGAAGGATAGACTTTGTGTAAGATTACCAAATAGTCCAAATACAAGATGACAAAAACAACTTGAATCAACAGTACCTCTTCTGAATAATTCTCACTGTCACTACCTTCTTGATCAGATTCACTATCACTGAATTGAAAAAAGAATCAAAGCAAATTTTAAATGAAGAAATTTATGATCTATCTTACGTTTAGACAAAAAGTTGCCTTTACGAAAAAAACACAACTGATCCAGCCCTGACCTTGTTGATGAAACAGGCACAACTTTCTTTGGAGTTTTCTTTTTTGCTTCTTTGCTCATCTCCTATTAGGGAAAGTGAAATAAGATTAAAAAGTACTAATGGTTAATTTTTTTCCTTTGATTTTCTTGCCAAGATCTTTGAAGATCTTTTATTTTCTTGCCAATATCTCCAAGGATCTTTCACTTTCTTGCCAAAATCTTTAAGAATCTTCTATTTTCTTGTAAAGATCTTCAAGGATCTTTTATTTTCATGCCAACATCTTTAAAGGATCTTTGAAATTCTTGACAAGACTTCTTGGAGATCTTTGAAGATCCATAGAAGAACCTCAAAGATCTTGACAAGAAAATGAAAGATCCTTGAAGATCTTGGCGAGAAAATGCAAGATCCTTGAAGATCTTGGCAAGAAATTGCCAGATCTTTGAAGATTTTGGTAAGAAAATGCAAGATCCTTGAGGATCTTTAAACAAGCATTGTGAAGATCCTCAAAGAATTATCAGGGATATTCATGAAGAAACACAAGAGAACCTTAAAGGTCCTCATGAAGATCTTTACTGATCCTTAAATATCCTCCAAAGATTTTCACCAGGGACCCACCATTGTTCTGTTCCACTAAGGTGAATAATTGTAAGTGTATTTGCTTTACTTTTGTTTGAAAGAGAAGAAAAATGCTACAAGAAAGACATGTTTCATTTCACCAGAATTTGTCAAAGATCAAATACAAAACTTAACCTGGACAGCAAAAGTTGAAGATTTTTGTTTCAAATAACGTACTACTTACCTGATTTTTTAGATGCCTCTCTCCCAGTTCTTCTGGAGAAAGAACTTCTTCTGCTACTTTGTTTATTGTATTGTCTAGCACCTGGAGGGTCAAACAGAAAGCTCAACAATTACCCACTGTCATAACAACTAAACTCTTGATTCTGGTCAACAAAGTACTGGAAAGGTCACAGAAATGGAAAAAAAATCTGTTTACATGTGAATAAGAATTAAGTGCAGCTCAGCATGTTGAACTCACATAGATTCCCTAAGACCATGCAGAAACAGAGTTAAGTCTTGACAGATGAGCATATAGATCAGAAACAGTATTTTAAAAACTGCACCCCTATTCCAGGATGTCACACTTTGTCAAAACATTAAGGCTGACCATGAGAATGTCTAATAGGATACAAGTACAATTCACTTAGACTTTCACTTAATGAGAATGTCTTATAGGATACAAGTACAATTCACTTAGACTTGCACTAGTTGGGCAAGCAAAACTGTTGAGAGAAAAAAGGCCTGATTGACTTATGATAGACTACAAGGTTCCCCTTCCAAATTGTCATGTATTACCTGACAAAAAAATAAAAAGAGAGAGAAGTTGGTGTTCCATCAAAAATTAACTTAGGGGTCTAGTCTACACCTCTCTAACTGTTACCTCACCTTCACTGGTACAGGATACTTGAGTTGAGCCTTTGCTCTACAGTTTGGACAGTCTTTTGAATGACTAAGAAGAAACAGGAAATATAACTTCAACACTTTATGGTCCCTAAACAAAATTCTAAAATGTGATTGGTTAGCACCTCAATTTAAGCACTGAACTGGGCACCAAGTGAGTTCACACATCATGCCTTTGCAACTGAAGAGAACACAAAAACTGTGCCTTGGTTCTTTTCCTCACAGAACACAAGTACACAATTATTTTTTTATAAATGCCTCTGTTTAGCAAATGATTATTTTTATATTTCTCAATAAAAAAATTATACTCTTACCATGCAGCGAGGATAAAATAACGTATTGTAAAATAATTTGACGTGACTACTGTAAATGGATTTACCTTAACCCTAACATCAGTGCATATTCTCCATAGTTACTGTTCTTTATACATTCCCTAAGGTGCTGATAAATATATCTTATTAGACGTTTTGTTGTGTAGTATTGCTGAGTATTTTTACAAGTTGTGCCGCATTTTGACGAGCCCGTAGGGCAAGTCAAAATACAAATAACGAGTAAAAAATACTCAGCGATACTACACAACAAAAGGTCTAAAAAGTTATTTATTATCCAACATGCCAGACTGTTATTTTAATGCGGGCGAATTTTGTGGATACATATTTTCGGGGAGTGTGTGACAGTATGCAAAGCGGAATGGAATTGGCGCTTTGTTGTGTCGCTGTTTCTATTTTCTTCATTAAATGAAGAAATTTTCTGGTCGTCAAGCTGTTTTTTTTCATTCCATTCATCTTATGAACTTGGACCTATATTTGCCAGCCATTCTGACTCTTCGTTGTCGGAAATATGATTCAAATTGTCCGCCACTTTTTTTTCTCATAACGACAATCCAATTCTTCACTTGCGCGATGTGAGAAAACCCGTTTAACTGGTACTACAATAGATGAGTTCAAATACCGCGTGATATTTGTACTCATCTATGGTGTTATTTGTACTCGTCTAGGTGTAGTTGGATAATAAGGAGAGTTTATTCAACAATGAAGAGCTTATCTTTTGTTGGTGACCATTTTCTTAATTCTCCTGACATTTATGTGTGATACAGGGATGATATGGTATGGAGAAAATAGATGTTAGTCACTCTTGGGGATCAACAGTTAAGATGAATTTTGAAATGAAACCAAAAATATTCTGTAACATGTCTTACCAAAGCCAGTCCCTCATACAACCAAAACAGAACGTGTGTGAGCAAGGCAAAGTGTGTGCCAATACCATGAGTTCACGACAGATACAGCAAAGTAACTCCTCATTTAAATCTTTCAGGCACTTCTTTGATCTGCTGTCATCTACCAGTTAAAAGTAAAGTTTAACACAAGCCCTGTTAATGCCATAAACAATTCTCCTTGTGTGTTCTTCTAGAGGCAAACTTGGCAATTTGGATGGAGAAGATAGCATTCTATCAGAACTGAGGGGAGAATTTAACATGTTCCCTAGCTAAACAACTACTAATTTAAAATAAATATAATGCCATAACCATTTCTCCCTGTGTTCCATTTGAGAAACACCTAAAGTAGGTATCAATTTTGATGGAGAATATAGCTTTCTATCAAAACTGAGGGGAAAATGACTGAGTACTAAAGAATTAACAGGGAAGTGTGATGAAATGCTGGGGAATAACCTTGCAATGGACTAACATCCCATCCGGGGGGGGGGGAGTAGTGATACTCCTAGTTGCTTCATGCTAAGAAAACCAGGATAATCTCCCACTGGATGAGTCACTTAGCTCCAGTACATACTTAATCTACCTTTTTTTTACCAGAAATGACCCTAATGGCTTTTTTTCCACATATTCCTTCATTACATAGAATGCCTTCTGAGGAGAGTTGCATCATACATCATGAAATTCTGTTTGATTCACCTCTTGGAGTTAAATGTACCTTTGCTCCGTTTAACTTCTTCCTGTGGATCAACCTTTTGGTCACCTTCCAAACCCTAAAAAATATTCTATTAATGGTTATGAAAGTGGCCAAAAACACTGTGCAGTATAATTAGATGCTAATATACCTTAAAGAATAAATAATTTTAATTAATAAATGTACAATTTATCTCTTTTAAAGGAGAAGAATGCTCCTCAAACCACATATCTCTACCATAAAGGTATCATGTGCTTCCAAAAAAAAGCAAAAACAGCTGTTTCCCTTACTGTTAACATTGATTGCCAAAAGATGACAAAAATAGTATCCAGACTTAACTGAACAACACATTACTGTCCTGAACAACACTTAACCTGTTTCATATTATTAACTGTAGTAATATCCCTTTCTTTATAATTATCTTATCAGTTTTTAGCTGAATCAAGCACATAATTAAAGTTGATAGATAGAAAGACTGGCTTGGTTCCTAGTAATATTCTTATCCAACCCTATCACGTTCAGAGCACCAATGGAGTGTAAGACTATGTTAGAAGACCTCCGTCCGTTACACCCAATATGGCGTCAGTTTTTTTTAAGTGCAATTTGATGTAGAATTCCCTGGATTTAGTAATAAATTTCCTGAAAAATTACTTGAAATTCTTGAAAATTGAACAGGTGGAAGAATACTCCTCAGGTTTGGAACTTTATTTCATCTGTCATGCTCAACATAAAAGAGAAAACACAGTATAGCTACTTTCTCTAAGAAGATGCTCCATTGCAATTCAGTCCCTTTCCCCTCCCCCCTCAGCAGTTCATCAAGTTCCCCTTACAGCTTTGTCTGTTAGCCATTCACACTCTTGGGTGGGGAGAGGAACTGTGAGAGCACAATGTGTCATGTCCTCGAACACAATAAAATTGCCTCTCTCTGGGCAACTTATAAACGGTTACCCTTCTACTACAGTACATGAATTCTTCTCCCCTTATTTCCATAAGACTTCTTATAAGACTTCATTATTCTAGCATATTTCTAGGATCTAAAAGCAGACAGCCCCCCTTTAAAATTTTTCACCTCTCTTTCTAGTCCGCACTCCTTCCCTTGGGTCCAGTAGCCCTGCTAACACTTTTCAAAGTACCCCTACCTCTGTAGTTCACTTGGTGATACAGGCTTTTTCCGTTTGCTTCGCATTCGCACACTCCCATCGCTAGTTCCTTCTCCAAAGGAGCCCACTTCTTCAGAATCATTTTGGCAGACCTCACTAAAAACATAAACAAGTTCCGAATCGTACGCTGACAAACTCTGTCCTTCTTTCGTTTTAGCTCCTGCACCTCCGAAGACAACTACATCACCATCGCAAAGGACAGCAGAACTACGCTTTGTTTTGTTTACTAGCAGCCCGTTCAGTCCTTGACAATTAATCCTGAACCTTCCATCGTTGAAATGAATTTCAACGTGAACACGACTAATCATTAAAGGACACATGGCACTGTCCATAACAACATCCGAGTTTTCACTACTGCGTCCGAGACGAGTGACAGTCGGTTTTAGCAAAATTTTTTTCGGTTGCAGAGATGGATCATAGGATTTCCCTTCGACTTTCTGCAAACAAAGCATTTTTCTACTCTGATTTCAGCATGCAAAAGCCTCTAATAACAGTTCAAGATTCTTGCAGTGTTCTTGGAGAACTGCAAGGGGCGATTTTGATAAACAGACAACTACGACTCGAATGTCGGAAATCAATCGGGCAAGATCGGACAAGCTCGAATAAAAATTCTCGCCGGTAAAATCTGGAACGATAATGGGAAATGGGGAATGAGGAATGGAAATGAAAGTGATGTTTTGCCTTTACGCGGACCTCACTCGCACTCACATTCCTCGCCGGATCGAAACACGATAGCCACGCCGATCAGCATACTAAGTTTTGAGCTGGTAATGAAATTTAGATGCTTCGGAATCCAGATAGTCTCCCTCGCAGCCGTTTCTTTGGATGTCACGCAACGCTCCCCCAAAAGAACGGTTGCTGACATCCGAACTACATTTCTTTCTCATTGTCCTTGCGGTTTGTTCGCGGTCTATTGAACAGACCAATAACATACCAGAAAATCTGAATGACGTAAGGTTTCACGCGAAAATGTGGATGTGGCAGATGATCTAGCTATCATGTCGGGAGAAACACTGAAGAAATTTGTCAATGAGAGCTCAAAATGTTTCATATGTTCATCGTTGTGCCCTGGTAAAGATAGAGTATATATTTTTGGAAAAACTTCTCACAATTTCGTTGAAATTATAGAATCTACGCTTAACATAGACGTCAACTGCTACGCCAACGACACGAACGCTAGATTGTTTGAGCGATTGTTAAAGTTTCAACGAGCAACTGAGAAAGTAGAAGCTAAAAGCTGAACTGAAACTCTTTATTCGCACTACTTCAAGAGGTTACTACAGATTATAAAAGTCAGAATATATAAGAAACAGTAAATTACATCAATAATCAAAATGAAATACAAGACGCATTTCAATCGAGGCCAAGGGCTAAACGCTTGCTTCGACCTACAGATGGAGATCAGGAGGAAAAAAGCGCGTGCTTGCCGTCAACAAACCGAGCGAAGGCTCTGAGAACACTAAAATTTAGGTCGACCAACGTCTCCTACACTACTTGTACTTCTTCATTTGCCAGTCCGCTGCTAGCTGGAGTGAACCCGATTAGTTATGTTTCAGTTGCATGTAGAAATGGCACTCTGGCGGCCGAAGAAACGCTAACAAGAAGAACCAAGGCAAAGACGAAGCCGTTCATCTTTTGTATAGAATAACTGTACCACTACAAGATCAAACGTGCAGTATTTTCTTACCAAAGTCGAGGTGAAGACTGAGCAGGCCTTTTTTGTTTGACTTTTAGAAATTTTTTGACACAAACGTTTGCATGAAAAGTAAAGTATTTGATTATGGTCGTGCTTATGTTATAGTTTTGCAGATAACAACTAATCACAATCATTTATTCTGTGCACAGCCCGCCATTTTGATTGATAAGTGCGTTTATTATCGATTTATAGTTGTGTTAGCCGTGTAAGAACAATGCGCATTTTTAAAGGTATAGAAGTTGAATCAATTGGGCTTCTGTTCTGGTTTAGTAGACTGTAACCAATCCACTATTTTCTGTTATTTGTACAGTTCAGCGTGCAAAGTCCGTTATTTTTATTATCGATCAATTTGTCCAACCAGCCTTGTTTGTTGCTCATGTGTTCTTCTGCGTCTGTTTAATCCAGCTTTATAAGCCTTTTTGAAGATATGATACATTTTATTCACCTAGCTTTAGGTAAACTTAGCCCATTTAGAAAAAGGAAAAATTTTTCTGTAATTTTGATTCACCCAGATATTTCGCGCCCTACAACATGCTTAAGTGATCATTTACAAAGCCTTTGTAATGTAAAGGACATCTTAAGTAGGCAAGAAAGAAAATTGAAATTATTGGACAGGTGCTTTTGTTCTGGTTTAGCAGACTACAACTAATACACAACTACAGGAGCCACCACCCTGGCTCGATTTTTTAACATTATTAGATCTGTCTTTGTCTTGCTCCGGCTGTGTCCATAAATTATTTACATCCTACCGTGTGACTGCAACTGCTCAGCCATGAAAGGTCTGTTACGAGCATTAAGATAGTATCGTTCCCAACACCTTTCATGTTACAGTTACAAGGAAGGACCTGGGTACAAGATCAACACTACCCAAACATACTCACGTACGATACCTGCAGAACTGAGATGTCCTACCACTAAGCGCCTGATTACATGAGCCGGGCTGGCCCGGTTAGCCGGGCTGATTTCTTTTGTTTTCACGCTTTGGCGAACACCAAAACAAAAGAAATCAGCCCGGCTAACCGGGCCAGCCCGGCTCATGTATTCAGGCCCTAAATCCCACTTGGTGGACCGAGTCCTCACTTTGGGATTTGAACTCTTTCTGATATAAATCTCTCTTTTGTTCCAATAATTTGGAATAGTTGGCAATCACGTGAGTGAAAGCGATCTCTTATCTGATAATTGCTTAATGTTTTAAAAATAGAGGCATTGTAATGGACATCACGAGATGAACACGCCTCGCTGATTTGGATAACGTTAGGTTAATCTTCGCGTTTCTGCCTAAGATTGTGGAACTTGGCAACTTTTCTTCTGTTTACTGAGAATTTGGTAGCTCGATTCGTCAGGGTCCTAAACTTCTAAAGCGGTAAGTTCCATTAATTTTTATAAGGTCTCAAAAAAAAAAAACGAAAGAACGCTAGGACGATTTTGGAAAAATACTTTCCATTGTTTAAAAGTGGTCCTTTATGATTGTCTGTTCAAACTTCGAATATTAAAACTGACAAATTAATCCTTTCAAAAAATCCCATATCTCGTTCTTTGTCAATTTAAAGGGCAAAAGCTGATTTTTTCTCAAAAATAGACTGGAGAAAAGTAGAATTCGAGTTGTTTCGCTTTTAATCAAATATGCTAACTGTTCTCTCGTTGCCACCGACTGCGTTGCAAATATATAGAAGATTCCATTTTTCGATTCAGTCGGAAAACTATGTATTGCTTCCTCAACACGGTAGAACCCCACTATCGTTAACTCGAACAGGATCCGACTTCCCTTGGATTTGAAGTCGGTTAACGCAACAAATTTTACTTTTCCTTGGCTCAAATTTACCCTGATAACGTCGTTCGATAAACGTCAAAGTGTCAGATCATAGCTAATTGACACGTCCCATCCTGTAATCGCGCTTTTTATGAAAGTAGTAACTTGTATGTGAACGGGACACACCTTGATGAACTATCTAGTTGGAACGTTCCTATTCAACAAACTTAATGTACGAAAATTGAGCACGATCGAATCGTATTTTCGAATTCATTACTCTTCATAAACTATGAAAAGAATGATTGAAATTTCAACACGAGTAAAGATAACTCGGACCTCCTCTAGCTTGAACCGTTTTTTCGTTTCTTTTGGGAGCTCGAGTTACCACAGCTCTACTGCAGATTGGTAACTGGAACAGTAGGTAGACATATGTGTATGAAATCACGCGGTTATTTAATTGATTCATCATTACTGATGTAAGTTACATGCTATGCTGATTCGAGCAAAGAAATTGTAAACAAGATCTCACCAGTGCAAATTTATAAAAAGAAATATCAAATTACCGCGTGATACATAATTATCAAATATGATAAATCGGATTAAAAAATGATTCATGTAGTTTGAGGCCGACTATTATATCTGTTGGTTCTCAAAACAATCTTCACAATTATCCATCGCTGATTATGGCCTTGATAGGGTCAGTGATGCAGAAATCGAAGAAAGGAACATTGAACCACTGTGTTATATGTGACGAGTTAAATTGCTCTTACAAACTTTTCTTCTCTTTAAGCGTTTTTAGAAATTTGAATTGTCATCTTAGTAAATTACTCTATAACTTGACAGTTTACAACATATGCTTTCTGACTTATATTTGCCTTTTTCAACTGTGGGTCTCACAGAGATTATAAGCTTAAAGTTGACCAAAGTTTTTTATCCGATATTGAAATACCAGGATATTCAGTTTGCTTTCAGTTACCCAGTCTTTCAAATGCTGGAGGAGTTGGCTTATTTTAAGAAGGATCAACTATTCGCAACCAGACCTGATCTTACATTTTCAACAAATGATTTTGAGACACTTTGGGTAGAAATGCAAAATGGATCTCCATGTAACATGCTAATATGGTGTGATTTACCGGAATCCACATGGTAACATGCAAAACTTTATGGATTTTCTTAACTCTATTATTGAAAAGATTGATAGGGAAAATAAATTCTGCATCATCCTAGGAGA
The DNA here is from genome assembly GCF_964205215.1 of Stylophora pistillata. Lineage (NCBI taxonomy): Eukaryota > Metazoa > Cnidaria > Anthozoa > Scleractinia > Pocilloporidae > Stylophora > Stylophora pistillata. Next base: position 11,401,703 of record NC_142523.1, read on the forward strand.
CTTTAATCTTGACCTGCTTAAACTAGATTCTCCCCCTGATACAGATAATTTCTTACATACTTTGGCGTCCTTCAAATATCAACCACATATTTCACAACCTACTCGAATCATTGACCACTCCAAACTTTAATTGACAACATTTTCTTTAATTCTTGGAAACACCTCGCCTTAAGTGGAAATATTATTTATGATCTTACTGATCATTTACCTAGTTTCCTTATTATTAAAAAAAATAAACCTCTTTGCCTAACAAGGTTAAGACCTGCAAAATTGATTATTCTAATTTTGATAAATCTGCTATAATTCAAGACATCCATTCAGTTGATTGAGAAGGTGTGCTGCATGCCAGTGCTAATCCCGATCCTAATAATATATTTCATTTTCTCTACACCAACATCTCTGATATATTTGATGTTCATATCCCTCTTATACAACTCTCTAAACGTGAATTGAGAATGAAATCTAAGCCATGGATAACCCCTGCTTTAGACACTTTTAAAGGGTCTCAATCAATATAAAAAACAAACTTTTTAAAAAATACATTTCAACTATTTATAAGTCTGCTTATTATCACACTAAATTCAAACTCTATACTGAGAAATAGAATTAATCACCTATGAAAAGTATCTAAAAAATATTATTATAACTACTATTTCTATACTAATATGACTGATTCTAAGAAAGTCTGGAAGGGGATAAGACACCTTATTAATCTTAAATCCAGATCTGGCTCTACTCCCACTAAATTACTTGTTGAGGATGTTGAAATTAATGCTTCAAAGTCTAATTGACAGATGCTTTTAACAGCTTTTTTGCTAATATTTTACGTAGTCTGACAAAGAAGATTCCTACTGTAAACAAATCGCCTCTTCAGTATCTTGCAGTTCCACCCAATGACAGTTTCTTTCTGTTCCCCACACCAACAGTTAAAATTGAAAATGAAATTACTAGGCTAAATGTCAATAAGTTTACAGGACCTTACAGCATACCAGTTGCCATTTTAAAAATTACCAAACAAGCTATATCTACACTTCTAGAAATTATATTTAATGTCTCCTTTTCCACTGGAATTGTCTCAGATCTATTTAAAATAGCTAAAGTTACCCCTGTTTTCAAAAAGGGTGAGCAAGCAAGTTTAAATAATTATCATCCCATTTCTACTCTCTCAATATTCAATAAACTGCTAGAAAAGCAAATGCACAAGAGAATATTAGATTTCTTGGACAAGAATAAATTAATTTATTGCGAGCACTTTGGCTTCAGTGCAAATCACTCAACTGATCATGCTATTTAATAAGTATCACTGACTTGTCATGCAATTGACTGCCAGGAATTTTCTTGTGGTATATTCTTGGATTTCAGTAAAGCTTTTGATACTGTAAATCATCATATCTTGATTGAAAAACTAGACTGCTATATGGCATTCGTGGAGTAACCAAAGACTGGTTCATCTCTCATCTTGCCAACAGATATCAATATGTTTCCTTGGGGTAAAGTACTAAGTCTGAACTGCAATCTGTCTCTTGTGGTGTTTCTCAAGGTTCAGTTCTGCGCCCCTCATTATTTCTCATCGCTATCAATGATTTTAGTAACTGCTCTGAAATTCAAGATTTTCATGTATTTGCAGATGATGCCAATCTATTTTATAAACATAAAAATCTTAAGATCCTTGAATCCAAAGTAAATAATGAACTAGTAAATATTCATACTTGGTTAAGAGCTAAGAAACTTTCACTTAATATTGACAAGTCAAATTTTATCATCTTTCACCCTCCACAAACAAAGTTACCCTTTCATGTCAACCTCCATCTTTAAATGGAATGAACTTAAACCAAGAAAACCACAAAATGTTTTTAATGGAAACTTTTTCCCACACCCTGAGTCATGATACGTGTCTGATAAAACGCTGAACGTGCAGTTTGGTAGATTGTTAACAACCTAAGGTGACAGGTGTCCCTTCCTAGTTGATAAAATGTGCTACAAACAAAAAAACTTGGGTAAAAAAATTTAAAAAATCATCTTGATAGAAATATCACACTTTTAATGTTCCTTATCTTCGTTGAAAATCTCTAAAATATACAGCCATCAACAAAGGAATATAATTTCGACTACAATAACGCTGGTGCTAAGTGCGATTCTCTTTGAGAAAGAACTTGAAATCAGGCTGAAACCCTTCACGTAAATGGCACGTCACCTGATGGAGGAAAAAAGGGGAAAAGAGTATACCAAAATAAAGAACAGTAACAATTATAGACAGTTCAGTCATTACTGTGCTAACAATTAGTTATCCGTTATTAGTTATCCGTTATTAGTTATCCGTTATTAGTTATCCGTTATTAGTTATTTCTTTGTTACATCGTATATCGGTTCTCATTTCGGAGGTCTCGACTATCATTATAATACCATTCCCTAAGTGAAGATTTCTAGTATGGCAGCCGAAAAGTCAATATTCACTATATAACTTGACTCTATGATTGAACCTAAACAGTGAGAGAAACGATCAATAAACATTTATTCAGCACTTTAACCACGATAAACAAAAGTATCTGTTACTGGTCAAATACAGCTCGAGCCACGCCCCGTTTGATAACTTTTAACCATTTAATTCATTTTAAGACGTAGTTTGTAGTTCTCTCTTCAGGAACGAACATGTCACTTCTTTGTTACATCGTAAAGAGAATACAGGATTAGATCAAGATAACATCCTCTTCTTAGCTGACAAGTTTCTGTGATTATATAAACTGTTTGCTGACTAATGTATCCGTAGAGGATCTGGGGGAGGGGGTATGTGGGGGTCTGGAAATGAGAAATGTGGGTCCAGAGAGTTTTGGGCTTTGACTAAAATCAACATATTACTTCGTTAGTAAAATTTACTTTTGAGTAAATTGCTTTCCTCCTTGTTGTGATGAAGCACACTGCTATATCACTGTTAGCTATCATTCACCCGGTTGATAAAATGAACTAAAAAGAAGTCCATACTCAGGCTTGTCCGTATTATCACTTCGTTAGGAAAACTACAGATTGAGTGAAAACGCTCTTTACCTTATTTCAGCCCTAAACACAGTTACTTTCCACTGGTACAACAAAGCCAGTCATAGCAGCTATTTCTAAATGAACAATCGCATCCGGAAGTCGCCGCTTTGCATTGGGGACAGCTGCTGACTGTAAAGTAAACACAGAAAACACTATGTGGAACAAATAGTTGAAATGGAGTTGAAACACTTCGCAAAGTGTTTATTTCTGTAATTGACTGACGGGGAATGACCAAACCACCGCCTGGCAACGTAATAACTGACTGACTAACTGATTGACTGAAAGTCTGACTCACTGAAAGTCTGACTGACTGACCGACTGAATGACTGGCCGACTTACGGATGGACTGTCTGACTGACCGATTGACCTGATTGACTGACTTCTTGCCGAACTTCCCGGCTGTCTGACCGACTGACCGACCGACTGACCGACCGACTGTCTGACTAAATAACTTACTATCTGACTGTCTGACTGACCAACTGACGGACTGTTTGATTGACTGAATGGTCGACTGACCGAATTTTAATCGACTGGCTGACTGATGACATTAAAATCGATTGACTGACTGACTCATTGATCAGCTGACTGACTGACACACTGACTGACTAATTGACTGACCGACTGACTGACTGACTGATTTGATGACAGAATCATCTACCGACCGACTGACTGACTGAAGGACTGACTGACTAATTGACAGACTGACCGTTTCATTGACTGGCCTAGTGAATGACTGGTTAATTGAATTTCTAATGGACTGAGAGACTGATGAACTGACTGACCGACTGACTGACTGACCGACTGACTGACTGTGACTGACTGACTGACTGACCGACCGACTGACTGACTAACTGACTGACCAACCGACTGACTGACTGTGACTGACTGACTGACTGACTGAGTGACTGACCGACTGACTGACTGTGACTGACTGACTGACTGACTGACTGACTGAGTGACTGACCGACTGACTGACTGTGACTGACTGACTGACTGACTGACTGACTGACTGACCGACTGACTGACTGACTGACTCTGACTGACTGACTGACTGACCGACTGACTGACCGACTGACTGACCGACTGAATGACTGACTGACCGACTGACTGACTGACCGATTGACTGACTGACTGACCGATTGACTAACTGACTGAGTGACTGACCGACTGACTGACTGACTGACTGACTGATTGATTGACTTACTAATCGATTTCTTAATGAGGTGATTGATGATTGATTGATTGAGCCGTAAAATTCACAACAGCCAGTCAGATCAAGCAGCAGAATAAAATTTTAAAACCGTACGAACAAATTTTCTGAGGCGGGAAAAGAAAGAGAACTATTCATGTTTGGTTCTAGTTTAGTTTTGCATCTAACTGGTAAATTTTTAATAAGGTTGCGCGAATTTTTTAGACAAATCACCAAGTTTATGAAAGTTATTGAAAACTAATGAAAACCTTAAGAAGTCTTTCCAACTTACTGTTATCACGCTTCCAATTAGATTCGTTCAGTTGAATTTCATTTAACTCTGTACAAAATCACACAAAGGTGGGAGAGTAATGAATTAAGCATAATGATACATGTAATAGTGATAATGATAACAGTGACGATAATAATGACGATAATGATGACAATAGAAACAATTTTAAATCTCACTTCAGTGTTGTGCTTAGTCTTTGCTTGTTCCAGTTGGAAATCAAATATTGCTTGTTAAGAAGACAGTTACCTAGCTTTCACGCGTGCGAGCATAATATTAACGGAAAATGGCAACAGGTGAACCTCTAAGCGTCCACCTTCAGCCTTGTTACACCAAATTCAAAATATTTGTGTTAAAAAGTTAACGAGAATTTTTTCTTGCTAAATTCCTGGAGCGTTGAATGAATAATAATATGAAAACGGAAAAAACTCAGAGTTCATTCTTCTCCTTCGACGCCTTGCTTAAACTTACTTTGGAGGTTGTCCTAATTCACCTCCTGAAGGGCAAGGGTGGAGGATTTTGAGGAAGATCACAAGGGGAGTGTACAAGGTGGAGGGATATAGAAAAATTAACTGCCAGTCATCTGCCCAAGAGGGGATCACAAGAATAATACATATACATAGCCTTAAAGGGGAATCGGGTAAACAACTAAAATCCTCCGACCCCTCTTAGGCGTTTAATGATGACCATCCATACGTATATCTTTTGGAACACAACTTCCCTTGAAAGGAGTTTTTCCCGCTACTCCGAGTTTTGCTCTACTTAAAATACTCAATTGACGAGAATAGACTCAATTCACATCAACGCACTGATTTACTTGAGATATCCCTTTCCGTTTGCTTCAGAAAGCTTCTTATTTCATCTTGAAAAACGAGAAGTCAAAAGTGGCATAGAAGGGTGATGATTTCCATCTCAAAAAATTTATGCAGGTCTGGTAACTGCGCAATATATAAAGAGATGAAGAGTGTAATACACGATTAGGAATTTTTTTGTGTGCCTAATCCTGTACAGAAAAAAAGGCGCACAGGTCCCTGCGATCTGGGGGCGCGCGCACGCGTGCGAAACGTCTCAACTAACAACAACAATAAAAAATGTAAGAGTCAAACTCTTTGATAATTGTTAGCATTATTTCCAAAACATTAAAAATCTCCTTCAAAATTTAAGCTAAGAGAACGGATTTTAGTAGTAATTCCTCCCCTACCCCCAACCAATTTTACCGCGCGCCAAAAAATTCTTAGCATATGTTAAGCAAAATATCGGTCCGAATAAAAACAAAGATGAGTGAAAATGCAAGATTAATTTGCTCTTTTCTGGGATTTTAAGATTATCCGAGAATATTTCTTAAAAACACTCAGACCATGCCTAAATATTTAGGACTGCTTCACTTTTTTCAGACTATAAGTCTAACGACCACAAGGCGCCAACTCGGCCGACAATGCACGCTGGGTGACGAATTGATCTGAGATCTACCTATTTTCTACCTTGAAATCAGATATTCATACCTTCAGTTGCATGCAGAAATGGCACTCTGGCGGCCGAAGAAACGCTAACAAGAAGAACCAAGGCAAAGACGAAGCCGTTCATCTTTTGTATAGAATAACTTTACCACTACAAGATCAAACGCGCAGTATTTTCTTACCAAAGTCGAGGTGAAGACTGAGCAGGCCTTTTTTGTTGGACTTTTAGAAATTTTTTGAAAAAACGTTTGCATGAAAAGTAAAGTATTTGATTATGGTCGTGCTTATGTTCTAGTTTTGCAGATAACAACTAATCAACAATCATTTATTCTGTGCATAGCCCGCTATTTTTATTGATAAGCGCGTTTATTATCGATTTATAGTTGTGTTAGCAGTGTAAGAACAATGCGCATCTTTAAAGGTATAGAAGTTGAATCAATTGGGCTTTTGTTCTGGTTTAGTAGACTGTAACCAATCCACTATTTTCTGTTATTTGTACATTTCAGCGTGCAAAGTCCGCTATTTTTATTATCGATCAATTTGTCCAACCAGTTTTGTTGCTCATGTGTTCTTCTGCGTCTGTTTAATCCAGCTTTATAAGCCTTTTTGAAGATATGATACATTTTATTCACTTAGCTTTAGGTAAACTTAGCCCATTTAGAAAAAGGAAAAATTCTTCTGTAATTTTGATTCACCCAGATATTTCGCGCACTACAACATGCTTGAGTGATCATTTACAAAGCCTTTGTAATGTAAAGGACATCTTAAATAGACAAGAAAGTTAATTGAAATTATTGGACAGGTGCTTTTGTTCTGGTTTAGCAGACTACAACTAATACACAACTACAGGAGCCACCACCCTGGCTCGATTTTTTAACATTATTAGATCTGTCTTTGTCTTGCTCCGGCTGTGTCCATAAATTATTTACATCCTACCGTGTGACTGCAACTGCTTAGCCATGAAAGGTCTGTTACGAGTATTAAGATAGTATCGTTCCCAACACCTTTCATGTTACAGTTACAAGGAAGGACCTGGGTACAAGATCAACACTACCCAAACATACTCACGTACGATACCTGCAGAACTGAAATGTCCTACCACTAAATACCACTTGGTGGACCGAGTCCCCACTTTGGGATTTGAACTCTTTCTGATATAAATTTCTCTTTTGTTCCAATAATTTGGAATAGTTGGCAATCACGTGAGTGAAAGCGATCTCTTATCTGATAATTGCTTAATGTTTTAAAAATAGAGGCATTGTAATGGACATCACGAGATGAACACGCCTCACTGATTTGGATAAGGTTAGGTTAATCTTCGCGTTTCTGGCGAAGATTGCGGAACTTGACAACTTTTCTTCTGTTTACTGAGAATTTGGAAGCTCGATTCGTCAGGGTCCTAAACTTCTAAAGCGGTAAGTTCCATTAATTTTTATAAAGTCTCAAAAAAAAAAACCAAAGAACGCTAGGACGATTTTGCAAAAATACTTTCCATTGTTAAAAGTGGTCCTTTATGTTTGTCTGTTCAAACTTCGAATATTAAAACTGACAAATTCATCCTTTCAAAAAATCCCATATCTCGTTCTTTGTCAATTTAAAGGGCAAAAGCTGATTTTTTCTTAAAAATAGACTGGAGAAAAGTAGAATTCGAGTTGTTTCGCTTTTAATCAAATATGCTAACTGTTCTCTCGTTGCAACTGACTGCGTTGCAAATATATAGAAGATTCCATTTTTCGATTCAGTCGAAAAACTATGTATTGCTTCCTCAACACGGTAGAACCCCACTATTGTTAACTCGAACAGGATGCGACTTCCCTTGGATTTGAAGTCGGTTAACGCAACAAATTTTACTTTTCCTTGGCTCAAATTTACGCTGATAACGTCGTTCGATAAACGTCAAAGTGTCAGATCATAGCTGATTGACACGTCCCATCCTGTAATCGCGGATTTTATGAAAGTAGCAACTTGTATGTGAACGGGACACACCTTGATGAACTATCTAGTTGGAACGTTCCTATTCAACAAACTTAATGTACGAAAATTGAGCACGATCGAATCGTATTTTCGAATTCATGACTCTTCATAAATTATGAAAAGAATGATTGAAATTTTAACACGAGTAAAGATAACTCGGACCTCCTCTAGCTTGAACCGTTTTTTCGTTTCTTTTGGGAGCTCGAATTACCACAGCTCTACTGCAGATTGGTAACTGGAACAGTAGGTAGACATATGTGTATGAAATCACGCGGTTAGTTAATTCATTCATCATTACTGATGTAAGTTACATGCTATGCTGATTCGAGCAAAGAAATTGTAAACAAGATCTCACCAGCGCAAATTTATAAAAAGAAATATCAAATTACCGCCCGATACATAATTATCAAATATGATAAATCGGATAAAAAAAATGATTCATGTAGTTTGAGGCCGACTATTATATCTGTTGGTTCTCAAAACATTCTTCACAGATTACCCATCGCTGATTATGGCCTTGATAGGGTCAGTGATGCAGAAATCGAAGAAAGGAACATTGAACCACTGTATTATATGTGACGAGTTAAATTGCTCTTACAAACTTTTCGTCTCTTTAAGCGTTTTTAGAAATTTGAATTGTCATCTTAGTAAATTACTCTATAACTTGACAATTTACAACATATGCTTTCTGATTTATATTTGCCTTTTTCAATTGTGGATCTCACAGAGATTATAAGCTTTAAAAGTTGACCAAAGTTTTTTTATCCAATATTGAAATACCAGGATATTCATTTTGCTTTCAGTTACCCAGTCTTTCAAATGCTGGAGGAGTTGGCTTATTTTAAGGAGGATCAGTTATATACAGCCAGACCTGATCTTACATTCTGAACTAATGATTTTGAGACAGTTTGGGTAGAAATGCAAAATGGATCTCCATGTAACATGCTAATGTGGTGTGATTTAACGGCATCCACACGGCAACATGCAAAACTTTATGGATTTTCTTAACTCTATTATTGAAAAGATTGATAGGGAAAATAAATTCTGCATCATCTTAGGAGACTTTAATCTTGACCTGCTTAAACTAGATTCTCCCTCTGATACAGATAAGTTATTAAATACTTTGGCGTCCTTCAAATATCAACCACATATTTCACAACCTACTCGAATCATTGACCACTCCAAACTTTAATTGACAAAATTTTCTTTAATTCTTGGAAACACCTCGCCTTAAGTGGAAATATTATTTATGATCTTACTGATCATTTACCTAGTTTCCTTATTGTCCAAAAATTAACCTCTTTGCCTAACAAGGTTAAGACCTACAAAAGAGATTATTCTAATTTTGATAAATCTGCTATAATTCAAGACATCCATTCAGCTGATTGAGAAGGTGTGCTGCATGCCAGTGCTAATCCCGATCCAAATAATATATTTAATTCTTTCTACACCAGCATCTCTGATATAGTTGATGTTCATATCCCTCTTATACAACTCTCTAAACGTGAATTGAGAATGAAATCTAAGCCATGGATAACCCCTGCTTTAGACGCTTTTAAAGGGTCTCAATCAATATAAAAAACAAACTTCTTAAAAAATACATTTCAACTATTTATAAGTCTGCTTGTTATCACACTAAATTCAAACTCTATACTGAGAAATAAAATTAATCACCTATGAAAAGTATCTAAAAAATATTATTATAATTACTATTTCTATACTAATATGACTGATTCTAAGAAAGTTTGGAAGGGGATAAGCCTTATTAATCTTAAATCCAGATCTGGCTCTACTCCCACTAAATTACTTGTTGAAGATGTTGAAATTAATGCTTCAAAGTCAAATGAAATTACAGGGCTAAATGTCAATAAGTTTACAGGACCTTACAGCATACCAGTTGCCATTTTAAATATTACCAAACAAGTTATATCTACACCTCTAGAAATTATATTTAATGTCTCCTTTTCCACTGGAATTGTCTCAGATCTATTTAAAATAGCTAAAATTACCCCTGTTTTCAAAAAGGGTGAGCAAGCAAGTTTAAATAATTATCATCCCATTTCTACTCTCTCAATATTCAATAAACTGCTAGGAAAGCAAATGCACAAGAGAATATTAGATTTCTTGGACAAGAATAAATTAATTTATTGTGAGCAGTTTGGCTTCAGTGCAAATCACTCAACTGATCATGCTATTACATAAGTATCATCGACTTGTCATGCAATTGACTGCCAGGAATTTTCTTGTGGTATATTCTTGGATTTCAGTAAAACTTTTGATACTGTAAATCATAATATCTTGATTGAAAAACTAGACTACTATATGGCATTCGTGGAGTAACCAAAGACTGGTTCATCTCTCATCTTGCCAACCGATATCAATATGTTTCCTTGGGGCAAACTAAGCCTGAACTGCAATCTGTCTCTTGTGGTGTTCCTCAAGGTTCAGTTCTGCGCCCCTCATTATTTCTTATCGCTATCAATGATTTTAGTAACTGCTCTGAAATTCTAGATTTTCATGTATTTGCAGATGATGCCAATCCATTTTATAAACATAAAAATCTTAAGATCCTTGAATCCAAAGTAAATAATGAACTAGTAAATATTTATACTTGGTTAAGTGCTAACAAACTTTCACTTAAAATTGACAAGTCAAATTTTATCATCTATCACTCTCCACAAACAAAGTTACCCTTTCATGTCAACCTCCGTCTTTAAATGGAATGAACTTAACCAAGAGTCTTCAATAAAATATCTAGGTATTGTAATTGATTCTCATTTATCATGGAAAAGTCAACTAAGCTATATTGCTTTAAGATCAAGCGAAATATTGGGATTCTTTATAAACTTCGTTATTATGTGAATTTAGACATTTTGATTAAACTATATTATCCTTTAATTAATACATCCCTTTTTAATCCATGGTTTAATCTCGTGGGGTAACACTAATATTCTTCGACTACCCAGCCTTTGTTTATCTTACAAAAGAGAGCAATGAGAGTGACAAGTTTCTCTAATTTCCATGAGCATTAATTTTAGTCCAATATTTAAGCGCTTAAATATTGTTAAACTACCTGACCTTTTCTTCGTTAATACTGAAGCATTTATGTATAAATTTTACAATAGACGCCTACCATCTGTGTTTGATACATTTTTCACTCAAGTAAATAAAAAACATAACTACAAAACTAGAAGTGCCTCGAATTTGTCCTACCGGCTATACCTAAAGTAAGAACAAATTATGGAATATTTAATTTAAGGTTTAAGAGCCCCAAAGTATGGAACTCGATAAGAAAAAATTTTAAAACCTTATCAATCTCAAACTTCAAGGAGTCAGTAAAATGCGATCTAGTTAAAGACTATTAGCTACTTAATATGTACTTATTAGCAACTTAGGTACTTATTAGCAGTGTATTGTGTTCCGATTTACTGTAATCTGGTCTCCTGTTAATTTCTGTAACCTTTTTAAGTGCCTCTTTATTTTGTGGTTTATAATTATATAGCTGTTACTATTTGCAATAGACATTGTGCTCTTCTTATATATTAGTGTTTAGTATTCATAAATAACTCTAACTATTTTAGACTTCCTTCATATTTTATAAACTCCTTTTCTCTTATTTTTCTTCTTGTGTGTGTGTGTGTGTGCATTTGTGCTTTAATCTTCTTGCTGACCTGTATTTTAATTTTTATTTAATGCTGATGTTAACTAGCTGCCTGGCTCCGCTAGCCCCCATCGTTATTCCAGGCTGCTAGTACCCCAATTTTATTTCTAATAATTTCTTTCAATTTTATAACTTTTTTGCATAGAGTAAGTATGAATGCGAGTACAAATAAAGATTATCCGTGAACTTGTGCAAATGACGTTTAGTTCAAATCTTTTTTTTTCTTTTTCGATTCAAACTCGAACATTCTAGTGATGACAAAGAAACCTGAAATGTTACAGCTTACTCTCGTAAACTGGCAAACCCATTTCATGAGAAGCTAATCTGGATTTGTTTGAAACAAGAACTAGTGGGATTTTTAACTTTTTTGTCACGCTCCAGCTCCTTTTTTGTACTTAGCATCACACGCGCTGTGTCTCTCTTTCATCCCTATCCACCTACGCTCGTACATTGCTGCAAATTTCTCTTTTGTGTTTCAATAAATTCGTATAGCTGGTAATCATGTGAGTTAAAGCAATCTATTGTATGAACCATCTTCTCCTAATTACTTGACGTTGTGGAAATAGAAGCATCGTAGAGGACATCACGAGATGAACACGTCGCGCTGCTTTCGAAATATTTGGTTCTCCTTCGCGTTTCCGTCGATGATTTCAGAACTGAACCACTTTTCTTCTGTTCAGTAAAAATTAGGAGCTTGCCTCATAAGTTTTTGAAACCTCTTGGCCTCGGTATGTTTCATGAATTCTCATAAAGTGTTAAGAAATTCATCGAAGGAAACGTTCGAACAATTTTGACAACTTACTAATAATAATGTGGTTGTCTTCCTGCTCGTCTCTTCGATCCGAATTGCAAATGATAAAGCCAACAGATTTGTTGCTTTCTTAAAACTCTTAAGCATATTGTTCTCTACCAGCTGACCATACTGACTTTTTGGAAAAAAAAAGTATTGGACAAAAGTTAAGTTCATACTGTTTTGCGTTGGACTTATTATGCTCACTGTTCTCAACTGACTGTCGGTTACAATGGAAGATTCCGTTTTTCGACGTTAGTATCGATAGTTCATACCGAAGAGAGCATATTTTTCCACTAATTTTTCAAAAAAGGCGGAAAAACTCATTATCACTTCATAACACTGTAGAAATAGGAAATCTTGACCCGAAATATAAACCTGGTGTCAATTCTTTCTTGGAATTTCTTGTCTAGTGTTCAACCTCGATGGTTTTTCATTTCATCCATCGTATGTGCTGATCATCTGGTTGGATTTTGTAGTTTTTCTTTTGGTGGAGAGGTTAGTCAATTGTTTCTATGTTTAACAGCTAGAGTAGAGAGTGTTTTGATTGGTCCTAAGCTGATGTTTGCACGCACGAAGGGACTCGACTAGTACTTACTACCGGTGTAGTCTGTTATTTGTTACAATTGACGTTACGCTACTTAATCACGAGATAAAAGTGCTCTGCTCCCTAAAAAGAATCGTGGTTTGTTAAGTGACGGTTTAAAAACTGAGTAGCCCGGCGGGTTTTCTATGCTTTAAAAGAATGAAGTCTTCATGTGAGACTTGTGGTAATGAAACACTCTTTCCTTAAGTTCAGGGACACGAATGACGCGTGAGAAAACTTCAACGTTTGAGTTAAAGTTTTAAGAATTGTCTGAAGGAATTTGTGTGTTGATAGTCGCAAGCCTTAACAGCCGACTGCGCCTCTCTTTGAAAACGAAAGCGCAACGCGGAAGAACCACGTATCAAGAAATGGTCTATTGTTCCGGCTCAATTTCACACATTAAGTAGTAAACAATAGTCCTTTTGTTCTTTGTAGCGTTGAGGGACTTTGGCCGAAGCAACGCGAAAAAGTTCGTGACTAAGCGGAAAAAAAATTTTTGGCTTCACAATTTAGCTATTTTGGAAGAGTAGGTAGCGTATGTTTGCACACGACAGGTAAATTGTCACCGGAGTACCCCAAGGGATAATTAAACGCTGATTTAGCCGCTTCGGAATGATATGGCCAACACATATGATATGGCCAACACATCTACGAATTTTATGGTTTCATGATCCCTAAGTTAATTAATTTTGCTGATTTATTTGCTACGTTCTCTGTGTCTTTCCTCCATAAGTAATCTTAAATATTCTTAAATTATCACGTCCTTAAATACCAACCCAAGCAAGAATGTTCCCTATTTCTGCATACTAGCTATTTTTATAAGAAGGTTGGTCTTCGAAATCACTTCCACCTTGAAAATATTTTCTTGGCCTCTCAACTGTTACGTTAATTGTTACTTGTAGATAATTTTTCAAATGTTGCTTAATTTGTCAGTCGTGCCACAATATCACTCCATGAGCTTGCTTTGTGTCTTCGTCGTTTTCCTTCAATACACGGCGCTAAGGATGGGCCGATACGGATTTTCCGATTGGATACGATACCGAGTAAGAAATTGACGTTTTTCTCCGATATCAATACTGTGACATCATTGAGTCAAATGGTCATTCAGGTGGTTTGATTGGTAAAAATATAGAGCTATCTTGCACTGTTAAAGTTATGCAGCGTTCAGTGCTTTATACAAGTGTCAATGAGACAGTTAAAAGTTTAAAACTGGATGAACGACTCGATACTCAATGCTTAATGCCCGACCCCTTGCAATTCCCGACCGCTGGCAATTCGCTACAATCTGTTACTCGTGTGCAATGTTTACAACTCACAACATTTTTAAAGTAAGAAATCGTGACTCGAAATTTAAAACCCTGGGTCATTTCTTTCTAGGAATTTCTTTTCAAGCGTTCAACCTCGCTGACTTTTTATTTCAGCTGTGTTATATGCTGATCACCTGGTTAGATTTCGCGGTTTCACTTCTAGTGGATATTTAAGGTAAAATTTTTCTGTTTCTGTGCTTCTCAATTAGAGTGAAGGGCTTTTTAACCATTTTACTCCCATGAGTGACAAAGACAGAATTCTTCCCTACAATATCAATACGCTATCAGGCAGACACCTTACGGTCATTTAGGGGACTATTAGTTGATTCAATGACAAATTCTCCCTGCTAATGAGATCTTCGGAATGAAAGGATTAACTGATGTCTACACGGTTAAGAACAGCTTCTTCAATAGTTCTTATGCTGTACTGAAAATTCGCCCCAGGCCTTTTTCACTAAACTTTTCACGACTCTTGAATGACTGATTTGGACTCTCATGGAAAGGCTTTTGTGCTGAAGCAAAAGCAATTCTTTTAAGGATTTAGAAAGCAGTTTTCCTGGTATCGTTGAGAGAACTGCTTTGGGACACTACTTAATATCGGCGCCAGTATAAACAGGTCTACATTATACACTTAATGTATTGTCCCAAGGGAAACAGGTAGCTTTGTTTCCCCGAGAGTCCTGATGTTTCCCTCGACTTCATCTCGGGAAACATCAAGACTCGAGGGAAAACAAAACTAACTAGTTTTCCAAGAGACGATACATTAAGTGCTTTGTTACATATTTAGACTTTCCCTTATAAAATCATATGACAAAAACATGCTGTTGTATTCGGCGCGCGAGCAACAACTGTGCATTTGTATCTCGGTCGGGAAACATTTGTGTTTGGTCAGAGGCACTTTGACCAAGAATCAACCAATCACAGTGCTCGTTTTGTTGAGTGAAAGTCTAGGTATATGTTTGGCGTCTAAACATGACCTTAAAATGTGACGTTATCTTTTTGTGAGAGAAAGGTTTCTCGCCAGTATCGGTTATTATTTACTGTTTTTCAAGACAATTTCGCAAATTAGATATCAATGATAGCGGTGTCGCTATAATAACTGATGCGGAAACGGAAGAAACGAACGATGAACCATTGTGTTTTATGTGACGACTTCAATTTCTCTTAAAAGCTTTTTCTTACCTTGAATCGTATTGGATTGACGTCAATTGAAGAATGCTGATGCATTAAATGAATCAGTCGTAATGAGTTTCCAGTAATTACTAAGCTAATACTGCGTCTAAATGAACACTGGGATTGGCCGAGCCAGCATCAGGTCGCTAAGGGGCATGTTGTTTCGCGCGGCCTCGATCCTAGTTGTTGTTGTGCGAGATGCAGAGCCAGAAGGGCTTCTTAAATTCTCTTTAAAATTGTGTGTTTGCAAAGCGTTCTTCTTTTCACGATGGGTCGGAGGAAAGCTTTGATCTGTGTGGGATTGTGAAAATGATCATATCGTATCACATTACAATTTACTTTATCCCCCAATAAAGCCTTGGCGGTGAATTTTCTACAGTCCCCCTTCCCTCCCCTCCCCCCTTTTATACTTCGTCGGAGGTGATAGAGTATAAAGGGTGAGCACAAACTTACCAGTTAACAAATGCATACTACCATTTTCAGTTGAGTGAGAAGCGACGAAAGTTTGGCAAGCAAGTTTTGAGGTTAAAATCTTGTCTTTGTTTTTGTTGTTTTTGAAATGTCGTTTGACTTTTTTTTGTTGCTTTTGAAATGTCGTTTGACTTCTTTTGTCGACCTTCCAAGAGAATCTCAATGGGGCGGGGGAGGGGGGCTTCACGTTAACGGCTGACGTTCAAAAATAAACCATTTTAACGGTTGACGGTTAATTTTTTGGGATGCCGTTTATAAAACGAACTAAACGCGCATAATTGGCCGTAATTTTTCATAATGAAGTGTTTGTATAGAACTGTTAATTTGTAACACCTATTTTTTATAAATGACTAACGTTTTACGACACCGGAAGTCAGTTCGGTCGCTGACCAGGAGTGAAAAAGACTTAAAAAAGAAGACTTGAAAAAGAGTGAAAAAGACTTCGGTCGCTGACCAGGAGTGAAAAGACTTGCATAAATGTATTTTTGTTATATATCAAAACTTTTATCTATAAACAACAAAAATTTAACTCAATTAAGGCAATCGTTTAGTTCTTAATAAAGGATATCTAAGACATTTAACGGCTAACATTGGCTTGCTTATCTGACGGTTGACGATAAAAATACTGAATTTTTGACGGTTGACGGTTAATATTGTGGCCATTTGACGGTTGACAGTTAACCCCATTGAGACTCTCTTCCAAGTTTGACAGTTGGCGACGCACAGCTCTTGAGATTTGGTTACTAACCCCGTCCCCAAACTTTGTCCGTGTCTCACTCAACTTATAATCGTAGTAAATGTTTCGACAAGTTTAAAAGTTCTTAGTCCTTCAGTAGAAAAGATAAACAAACTGTTACAATTAACTGACTTAACTAATGGAGAGATTGCTTTTCAAAGGGTCTGATTGAATATGGCCGCTCCAATGGAATATACTGCAGAGCAATTGAATTACTACAGGATCTGTTACATTGTCACTGATGTACTATCTGAAGGCCTTCGAACAATCTTCAAACAAGAATGGGACAATCGCTACAAGGCAACTCTGGGAGAATGGAAGGACCAGCCGAAAAATGGAATGGACTTTTGGAACGGTGAGTCCCCACGAAACAGAAGTAGAAACGCCCGTCTCTTGACAACTATGACCAATGGTGACAGAGCGGAATGGGATTGTACCATGCTGTTTTATGCCATTCTTAGGTCCGATTCCATCTGCAGTCTCCATCCAGCTGTTCGGTCTAATGTGGATGTTCTCAGAAATTTTCGCAATGAAGAATTTGCGCACATGCCACGAGGCCACCTTTCCAGCAAAGATTTTCAAATTGCGATTTCAAAGGTAACTACTGCATTTCTGTCGCTCGGTCTTCCCATTCAACAAATCCTTGAAGTCAAAAAACAAACAAGTTTCCCAACGGAAGAGTTGACAAATGTTCTGAAGAAAGTTAACGACCTTCAACAGGAGCTTCAAAATAAAGAGACAAAAATTCAAGAACAAAAAAAAGAACTTGTTGAAAAAGAAACAAGACTTGAAGAAAAAGACAAGGAACTTGAAAAAACAGAGAATCAGCGGCAGACGCTTGAAGAACAGCTGCAAACCAAAGTCCCCCCATTTTGCATTCTCCCCCCTGAACCTGCACATGACGTCTCCCCTCGCGAATCTGATGTTGGTAAAATCATACAACATCTCAAAGCACTCAAAAGCTCCAACAATCACAGCTTAACCACCTTGTACTTATCAGGAAACCCTGGTAGTGGAAAATCTCAGCTGGCTCGACTAGTAGCCAAGCAATTTTTCGACGAAAGCAAAGAAACTCCCTCCGAGATTTCATTTGTTATGACGCTTAATGCAGAAAATTCAGAGACACTTTTGGAGTCGTATGTCTCTTTCGCTCGAAACTGTAAATGTCCGGATTACTCAGTTACAGACACTTATAATTCCAAAGATCTGAACACAGAAAAGAAAATTGCAAGTCTCAAGACCCTGATAAGCGCAAAAATTGGGCTTTACACTTCGTGGTTACTAGTAGTTGACAATGTCACTAATCTGTCCCAGGTATATACTTCTTTGACAGATTTAGCAAACCAGCAATGGATGAGGGGCCAGCTATTGATAACAACGCAAGACACCGCGTCTATTCCTTTGACAAGTTCTTCCATTCAGCAAATATCAGTAAGTGAAGGGATGCTTCCTGACGATGCCAGCTCTTTGTTAAGGCTCCTTTCTGGTGTCACTGATGATAAGATGGAAAAAGAAATTGCACGGTATCTGGACTACCTGCCACTTGCTTTGGCCGGCGCCGCCGTCTATGTAAGACAAGTTCGGGAAGGTAAAATAGCTCCAAACTTCGGCTGGACCGACTATCTAAAAAAACTTGAAAAAGGACACCGACGCACAACTGAGAACATTCTAGCCGAGACAAACCCAAATTACCCAAAAACAATGACCACAGCAATAACACTCGCCTTGGAAAAGGAAATTAGTTCCGACAGAGTTATAAAGCACTTGTTCACTTTTCTCTCTCTTTGTGCGCTACAACCAATATTAAAAGATATTGCTGTCGAGTACATTATGGAAATGGAAAAGGAATATGAAGATAAAGATGCAATTGGCGTAAAGATAAAGCGATGCCCATTGTTATTGTTTGACGAAGAGGAGAGCGGTGTGTACATTCGAGTGCATGGAGTCGTCCATTACGTTGCTAATTCAGTAACAAAGAAATGTAGAAAGGATGAGAAAATCAAATCCATACTGGGAGCTGCTTTATCCCTCTCCAGATTTAAGGATCAAGATTCTCTAGTCATTGGCACGAAAATTGTCCCTCATTTGGCAAAAGTGATTACAGACGCCAACCCCTTCTTTTCTAAAGAAGGAATATCGCAAGTCGCTCAAATTGGTGGATCGACTTTGCAGGACTACTCTAACGTCTTTAGAACTCTCGGAAATATGTGCTGCGACCACTCTCAATATCCAGCTGCAAAAAGCTACTTTACAGCAGTCCTAGCAATCGCCGAGTTAAGAAACCCAAGTAATGAATTACAAAAAACAGATATTTATAATAAGCTGGGCCGTGTCCACGAGCAACTGGGTGACCTAAAGCAGGCAAAAGACTTTCACGAGCGAGCGCTATATGTTCGGCTGAAAAAGCTCGGACCTGAGCATGTTAATGTCGCAACGTCTTACAATAACTTGGGCCTAGTCCACAAGCAGCTGGGTGACCTAAAGCAGGCAAAAGACTGTCACAAGCGAGCGCTGAATGTTGAACTGAAAAGGCTCGGACCTGAGCATGTTGATGTCGCAACGTCTTACAATAACCTGGGCCTAGTCCACAGCCAGCTGGGTGACCTAAAGCAGGCAAAAGACTGTCACAAGAGAGCGCTGAATGTTGAACTGAAAAAGCTCGGACCTGAGCATGTTAATGTCGCAAGGTCTTACAATAACCTGGGCCTAGTCCACAGGCAACTGGGTGACCTAAAGCAGGCAAAAGACTTTTACGAGCGAGCGCTGGATGTTTTGCTGAAAAAGCTCGGACCTGAGCATGTTTATGTCGCAACGTCTTACAATAACCTGGGCCTAGTCCACAGCCAGCTGGGTGACCTAAAGCAGGCAAAAGACTGTCACAAGAGAGCGCTGAATGTTGAACTGAAAAAGCTCGGACCTGAGCATGTTAATGTCGCAAGGTCTTACAATAACCTGGGCCTAGTCCACAGGCAACTGGGTGACCTAAAGCAGGCAAAAGACTTTTACGAGCGAGCGCTGGATGTTTTGCTGAAAAAGCTCGGACCTGAGCATGTTTATGTCGCAACGTCTTACAATAACCTGGGCCTAGTCCACAGCCAGCTGGGTGACCTAAAGCAGGCAAAAGACTGTCACAAGAGAGCGCTGAATGTTGAACTGAAAAAGCTCGGACCTGAGCATGTTAATGTCGCAAGGTCTTACAATAACCTGGGCCTAGTCCACAGGCAACTGGGTGACCTAAAGCAGGCAAAAGACTTTTACGAGCGAGCGCTGGATGTTTTGCTGAAAAAGCTCGGACCTGAGCATGTTTATGTCGCAACGTCTTACAATAACCTGGGCCTTGTCCACCAGCGGCTGGGTGACCTAAAGCAGGCAAAAGACTTTCTCGAGCGAGCGCTGGATGTTTGGCTGAAGAAGCTCGGACCTGAGCATGTTTCTGCCGCAACGTCTTATAATAACCTGGGCCTTGTCCACCAGCGGCTGGGTGACCTACAGCAGGCAAAAGATTGTCACGAGCGAGCCCTGGATGTTTGGCTGAAAAAGCTCGGACCTGAGCATGTTGATGTCGCAACGTCTTACAATAACCTGGGCCTAGTCCACAGCCAGCTGGGTGACCTAAAGCAGGCAAAAGACTGTCACAAGAGAGCGCTGAATGTTGAACTGAAAAAGCTCGGACCTGAGCATGTTAATGTCGCAAGGTCTTACAATAACCTGGGCCTAGTCCACAGGCAACTGGGTGACCTAAAGCAGGCAAAAGACTTTTACGAGCGAGCGCTGGATGTTTTGCTGAAAAAGCTCGGACCTGAGCATGTTTATGTCGCAACGTCTTACAATAACCTGGGCCTTGTCCACCAGCGGCTGGGTGACCTAAAGCAGGCAAAAGACTTTCTCGAGCGAGCGCTGGATGTTTGGCTGAAGAAGCTCGGACCTGAGCATGTTTCTGCCGCAACGTCTTATAATAACCTGGGCCTTGTCCACCAGCGGCTGGGTGACCTACAGCAGGCAAAAGATTGTCACGAGCGAGCCCTGGATGTTTGGCTGAAAAAGCTCGGACCTGAGCATGTTGATGTCGCAACGTCTTACAATAACCTGGGCTTAGTCCACGAGCAGCTGGGTGACCTAAAGCAGGCAAAAGACTTTCTCGAGCGAGCGCTGGATGTTTCGCTGAAAAAGCTCGGACCTGAGCATGTTGATGTCGCAGCGTCTTACAATAACCTGGGCGTAGTCCACAGGCAGCTGGGTGACCTAAAGCAGGCAAAAGACTTTCACGAGCGAGCGCTGAATGTTCAGCTGAAGAAGCTCGGACCTGAGCATGTTTCTGCCGCAATGTCTTATAATAACCTGGGCCTTGTCCACAGGCAGCTGGATGACCTAAAGCAGGAAAAAGACTATCACAAGCGAGCGCTGGATGTTCGGCTGAAAAACCTCGGACCTGAGCATGTTGATGTCGCAGAGTCTTATAATAACCTGGGCTTTGTCCACAAGTACCTGGGTGACCTAAAGCAGGCAAAAGATTTTCTCGAGCGAGCGCTGGATGTTTGGCTGAAAAAGCTCGGACCTGAGCATGTTGATGTCGCAACGTCTTATAATAACCTGGGCCATGTCCACAAGCAGCTGGGTGACCTAAAGCAGGCAAAAGACTTTTACGAGCGAGCGCTGGATGTTTGGCTGAAAAAGCTCGGACCTGAGCATGGTCATGTCGCAACGTCTTATAATAACCTGGGCCTTGTCCACGAGGGGCTGGGTGACCTAAAGCAGGCAAAAGCCTTGCACAAGCGAGCGCTGGATGTTCGGCTGAAAAACCTCGGACCTGAGCATGTTGATGTCGCAGAGTCTAATAATAACCTGGGCGTTGTCCACAAGCACCTGGGTGACCTAAAGCAGGCAAAAGACTGTCTCGAGCGAGCGCTGGATGTTTGGCTGAAAAAGCTCGGACCTGAGCATCTTGATGTCGCAACGTGTTATGATAACTTGGGCCTAGTCCACAAGCAGCTGGGTGACCTAAAGCAGGCAAAAGACTGTCACAAGCGAGCGCTGAATGTTAAGCTGAAAAAGCTCGGACCTGAGCATGTTGATGTCGCAACGTCGTACAATAACCTGGGCCTAGTCCACAGGCAGCTGGGTGACCTAAAGCAGGCAAAAGACTGTCACGAGCGAGCGCTGGATGTTTGGCTGAAAAAGCTCGGACCTGAGCATGTTGATGTCGCAACGTCTTACAATAACCTGGGCATTGTCCACGAGTGGCTGGGTGACCTAAAGCAGGCAAAAGACTTTCACGAGCGAGCGCTGAATGTTAAGCTGAAGAAGCTCGGACCTGAGCATGTTTCTGCCGCAACGTCTTATAATAACCTGGGCCTTGTCCACAAGCAGCTGGATGACCTAAAGCAGGCAAAAGACTATCACAAGCGAGCGCTGGATGTTCGGCTGAAAAAGCTCGGACCTGAGCATGTTGATGTCGCAGAGTCTAATAATAACCTAGGCGTTGTCCACAAGCACCTGGGTGACCTAAAGCAGGCAAAAGACTGTCTCGAGCGAGCGCTGGATGTTTGGCTGAAAAAGCTCGGACCTGAGCATCTTGATGTCGCAACGTGTTATGATAACCTGGGCCTTGTCCACAAGCAGCTGGATGACCTAAAGCAGGCAAAAGACTTTCACAAGCAAGCGCTGGATGTTCGACTGAAAAAGCTCGGACCTGAGCATGGTCATGTCGCAACGTCTTATAATAACCTGGGCCTTGTCCACAAGCACCTGGGTGACCTAAAGCAGGCAAAAGACTGTCACGAGCGAGCGCTGGATGTTTGGCTGAAAAAGCTCGGACCTGAGCATCTTGATGTCGCAACGTGTTATGATAACCTGGGCCTTGTCCACAAGCAGCTGGATGATCTAAAGCAGGCAAAAGACTTTCACAAGCAAGCGCTCGTTGTTCGGCTGAAAAAGCTTGGACCTGAGCATGGTCATGTCGCAACGTCTTATAATAACCTGGGCCTTGTCCACAAGCACCTGGGTGACCTAAGGCAGGCAAAAGATTGTCACGAGCGAGCGCTGGATGTTTGGCTGAAAAAGCTCGGACCTGAGCATCTTGATGTCGCAACATGTTATGATAACCTGGGACTTGTCCACAAGCAGCTGGATGACCTAAGGCAGGCAAAAGACTTTCACAAGCGAGCGCTGGATGTGCGGCTGAAAAAGCTCGGACCTGAGCA
This sequence comes from Stylophora pistillata, assembly GCF_964205215.1. NCBI lineage: Eukaryota > Metazoa > Cnidaria > Anthozoa > Scleractinia > Pocilloporidae > Stylophora > Stylophora pistillata. The sequence goes on from NC_142523.1 coordinate 11,424,569, forward strand.
TGGTCATGTCGCAACGTCTTATAATAACCTGGGCCTTGTCCACAAGCACCTGGGTGACCTAAAGCAGGCAAAAGATTGTCACGAGCGAGCGCTGGATGTTTGGCTGAAAAAGCTCGGACCTGAGCATCTTGATGTCGCAACATGTTATGATAACCTGGGCCTTGTCCACAAGCAGCTGGATGACCTAAAGCAGGCAAAAGACTTTCACAAGCGAGCGCTGGATGTGCGGCTGAAAAAGCTCGGACCTGAGCATGCTCATGTCGTTACGTCTTATAATAATCTGAGGCTTGTCCACAAGCACCTGAGTGATCTAAAGCAGGAAAAAAATTGTAACGAGCGAGCGCTGGATGTTTAGCTGAAAAAGCTCGGACCTTAGCATCTTGATGTCGCAACGTATTATGATTACCTGGGCCTTGTCCACAAGCAGCTGGATGACCTAAAGCAGGCAAAAGACTTTCACAAGCGAGCGCTGGATGTTCGGCTGACAAAGCTCGGACCTGACCATGTTAATTTCGCAATGTCTTATAATAACCTGGGCCTTGTCCACTGGCAGTTGAGTGACCTAAAGCACGCAAAAGACTGTCACGAGCGAGCCCTGGATGTTCGGCTGAAAAACCTCGGACCTGACCATGTTGATGTCGCAACGTCTTATAATAACCTGGGCCTTGTCCACAAGTACCTGGTTGACCTAAAGCAGGCAAAAGACTGTCACGAGCGAGCCCTGGATGTTTGGCTGAAAAAGCTCGGACCTGAGCATGCTCCTGTCGCAACGTGTTAATAACTTGGGCCTTGTCCACAAGCACCTGGGTGACCTAAAGCAGGCAAAAGATTGTCACGAGCGAGCGCTGGATGTTTGGCTGAAAAAGCTCGGACCTGAGCATCTTGATGTCGCAACGTCTTATAATAACTTGGGCCTTGTCCACGAGCAGCTGGATGACGTAAAGCAGGCAAAAGACTGTCACGAGCGAGCCCTGGATGTTCTTCTGAAAAAGCTGGGACCTGAGCATGTTGATGTTGCAGAGTCTTATAATAACCTGGGCCTTGTCCACAAGCAGCTGGATGACCTAAAGCAGGCAAAAGACTGTCACGAGCGAGCCCTGGATATTCGGCTGAAAAAGCTCGGACCTGAGCATGTTGATGTCGCAACGTCTTACGATAACCTGGGCCTTGTCCACGAGCAGCTGGGTGACCTAAAGCAGGCAAAAGATTGTCACGAGCGAGCGCTAGATGTTCGGCTGAAAAAGCTCGGACCTGAGCATGTTAAAGTCGCAACGTCTTACAATAACTCGGGCCTTGTCCACCGGCAGCTGGGTGATCTAAAGCAGGCAAAAGACTCTCACGAGCGAGCGCTGGATGTTACGCTGTAAAAGCTTGGACCTGAGCATGTTCATGTCGCAGCGTTTTGTAATAACCTGGGTCTTGTCCACGAGCAGCTAGGTGACCAAAACCAGTCAAAAGACTGTCACGAGCGAGCACTGTATGTTTGGGTTAAAAAGCTCGGACCTGAGCATGTTGATGTTGCAAAGTCCTATAATAACCTGGGCCTTGTCCACGAGCAGCTGGGTGACCTAAAGCAGGCAAAAGACTTTCACAAGCGAGCGCTTGATGTTCGGCTGAAAACGCTCGGACCTGAGCATGTTGATGTCGCAATGTCTTACAATAACCAGGGCATTGTCCACGAGCGGCTGGGTGACCTTAAGCAGGCAAAAGACTTTTACAAGCGAGCGCTGGATGTTTGGCTAAAAAAGCTCGGACCTGAGCATGTTGATGTCACAATTTCTTACAATAACCTGTGCCTTGTCCACCGGCAGCTGGGTAACCTAAAGAATGCAAAAGACTTTCACAAGCGAGCGCTTGATGTTCGGCTGAAAACGCTCGGACCTGAGCATGTTGATGTCGCAATGTCTTACAATAACCTGGGCAATGTCCACGAGCGGCTGGGTGACCTTAAGCAGGCAAAAGACTTTCACAAGCGAGCGCTGGATGTTCGGCTGAAAAAGCTCAGACATGACCATGTTGATATCGCGATGTCTTACAATAACGTCGGCACTGTCCACAGGCAGCTGGGTGACCTAAAGTAGGCCAAAGACTGTCACGAGCGAGAGCTGGATATTCGCCTTAAGATATTCGGTCCGGGACACGTCAAGGTAGCAGATACTTACATAAACCTGGGCGATGTGCACAATTATCTCGGTCTCAACCCAGAAGCCAAAGGGTGTTATGATCTTACTTTGGCGATTTATGTCAAGAACTTTGGCCCTGAAGATGAGAAAGTGAGATCTGTTTAGAATGCACTTGCTCAGCTACGTACTGCAGAACTGAATATTGGTAACAGATAAAGTTCAATAATCATAAATTCGTAATTCTTTAAAGCATTAGGCTGGTTACTCGTAGATCAGCGAAGATCAAATCAGAATTGAGAGTTCAAACAAAGATATCAAGACTTCAGTTTGCAGCATACTTATACAGGTTAAGTCAAGAAACACCTAATTGTGGTGCATTGTAATGTAGAAAATTTAAGAAACAACAGACAATTTCCCTGTAAGCCAGACTTCTAGCGATCAACATTACAAGTTAAAGAGCCAGTCAGAGTGCAGTCAGTTGCGTTTGACACGTGCCGCAACCGATTTGTAAAAGGCAGAACTAAAAACCCCATTCAAACCTTAAGAACCTTTGCAGGCTCACTCTTGAAACCATAGCAACGTTAGACTAAGAATGGCAGAATATTTAAAAAATTGAAACGCCCTGTGGTTTTTCCCCCTAGATCACGGCACTAGTATAGAAATTACGCTTCAAACTTTCACCTCAGATGTCTCTCAAAACGGGCACAAAATATCTTTTGCACACCATAGTTTCATCCTTGCTGATATGAAGCGGTCTATCATCGAAGTTCGATCGTCAAAATGCATTTGGAGTAAGTTCGGCTACGTTGATCTCGACACGTCAGCTGGACGGTCTTCTGCGATAGTTTTATCCTATTTTGCTTTAAAAAAAGTCGTTTTGAAGTATCAAGGTTTAATCCTTTCAATTGTTTTAAAAATTGCGCCATATCAATTACTTTTGAAAACTGGATCGTTGGATAATGCAATTCAAGACTTTTTATGGGCTTAGCCATTATGATATAGGAGCCAATATACCATAATCTACAAATATGACAAATGTACGCGTTGGCTTAAAATTAAAAGGGAGTTAAAAAGACGAGAAGAGAAGATTTGTCTAATATCCTGGGTTTTTTTTAATAAAACAATTATTCCACTCGCGCTTGTTGGATATGAGATGACTATAGCTAACTCGGCGCTACGCGCCTCGTTGGCTATCTATCATCTCATATCCAACAACCGCGAGTGGAATAATTGTTAAATACATACTGTTGCTATGGATTTATAGGCGTCTATGTGACATGCAAAGTTGTTATTCAACTTTGTCTATGTAATATAGAATTAGACCCTGTCACTGGCTGTCAGGATTTTAAAATATCGTCTGTGACTTTATTGCAGTAAACGTTGGACCTTTCTCAGAGTATGGTTCCTCTAGAACCTATTAAGTTTAATTTCTAGTTTTGACATCGAAGTAATCCTTTAAAATTTGAAAATTGTTCATAGTTTAAATCATCACAACCATAGTAACTTTTGGCGTGCTGTACGTATTGTAATCTTTAACTAAGTAGGCTAATTATTAAAGGAGTTAAGTAATGGCACTTCTGCAGTCGATGGTGTTGCGTTTTGGTGGTTGAAAAGATTGGTTGTTAGAACAATAGATAAAACCTATAATTCCGTTTGGCAAAAATCGCATGAATGCACAGAATCCGCATGGCTCTAATCATACTCCATTTGTCAGTCATTTTCGCGGTGTGAACACGAGCTTGTTGATACACAAAATGAAGCGGCAGTGTAGGCCAGTTTACGTAAGGAGCACAGAATTCGAATGTGTGACATCCTAGCTACGCCACTACTTGCCAACCTAAAAAGCCCTTGCTTCCATAAGCACCAAAAAAGCTCTGTTATATTCGATGCCCAATCAACCAAGATAATGGTTTGAGAATTTGTGTAATGCTCTACAAAGCAAATCTGCTTTTGTTTGAGGTGAACAGAGCCTGGCACTATGGGAGGTCGTTTAGAGCTCGAAAGACGATTGTCGCGTGTGGTTCGCAGCATCCTCCTGCGCGCATGTCTCGTGTTTGCCTCCGCTGGCCTGAAAATGCCACGTCTCCTTCGCAGCCGTTCTTTAGCTAATAGCTCCATCGTAACGAACAGTATTCCTTTCCCTTTGTTTGAGGGTATAGACCCTTACAGATTGCGCTAGTAAAAGTGGCACATTATTATTATTTATTTAATTTTTTTTTTGCTTAAGTTCCTTTGCAGTAAATGGCTTGAACCCGGGGGTAACATGTGAAGGTGTAGTCTGATCGTCCGGGTGAGTGTAGTCCTGAGAAGGATTGTTGTCGGTGGTAGTGACTGACGTTTCGACAACCTGTGCGGAAGTCATCATCAGAGTCAAGTGAATGATTGTTGTCAGTAGAATGTTCTTATTCCAGCTCATGTGAAATGTTCGGTTGGTTTTGCCGTGATGTTATTGGCTGTAAGACTCAAGTGACGTAAGTCGGTCGTGATTGGTCTGTTTCGATCTGTCGGTAAAGTTAGGTCGTTCTTTTTCGGTCGTTTGTGATGTTTTGTCGTGAATGAGTCGTTTGTATGGAGCGGGTAAGTGTTGACATCTGTTTAGGAGAGTCTGTTCTAAGTTAGTAAACCAGCTCTCCAGAGTCAGTCGTTAAAAATAGTCAGTGCTGTAGGTTAGGCATTGCGCAGAGTCCCAGTCAATGTTGTGGTTGGTAAGTCGATGGTGTTCAGCAATGTGATTGCTGACATCACCTTTCCTCGTCGCCCGTCTGTGTTCTGTCAGTCTTGTTTCGTCGGATAAAGTCGTTGTTGTAGTTGTTCTTCGTAAAACACGGTGAAGGTATTTGTTATCGTCAGATAAGCTGTCCGTCGAGTTGCATACTAGTTGTGCGCGTCGTGTTAGAGTTCTGATAGTTGTGGCTTTGTGTGATGTAGGGTTGTAGGAAGACTTGTCCAGTAATCTTTCGGTGTGTGTCGGTATCCTGTAAACTGTCGTTTGTAATGAGTTGTCGTTGTGGCTTACCAGGCAGTCTAGAAAAGGAAGTTTGCCATTTTCTTCGACTTCTCTGGTAAACTGTATGTCAGCGTTTTGTTCGTTAAGGTGGTGGTGGAATGTGTCAATTTTGTCGTGTCGAACGGCAGTGAATGTGTCGTCAACGTATCGTAACCAAAGCCAAAGATTAACACAGTGTAACCTTAAGTGGAACAACCACATCAATGATGTTATAAAAAGAGCAAACAAACGATTATACTTTTTAGTCCTCCTGAAGAGAGCCAGCCTTCCAGCGGATGACATAATTAATTTTTATTGTACAACTATACGTCCTGTTCTGGAATACTGTGCACAAACATTCCATCATGCGTTACCTGCGTATCTTAGTGATGACATTGAAAGGGTTCAAAGACGCGCATTATCCATCATTTCACCAGTACTGTCATACCATGACTCTTAAGAAAGGCACGGTTTAGCTTCGCTCTATGACAGGCGCATTAAATTGTGTACGGATCTGTTTTTGTCTGTCTCAAATCCATCTCACAAATTATATAATTTGCTGCCAGATAGACATCTTTCAGCTTAAAATACTAGACACCGGCCCGTTTTTAACATGCCGCGCTTTCACACTGATCGTTTTAAATCTTCATTTAACCCGGCTACGTGCGCGTGTGCTAACCTACTTTTTTAGCTATTCCACTGCTGTATATTAGTTATAGTTGTTATATTAGTAATTTTATTTAAGTCTTAGCATTTTTGTGATTGGTTGTCTTAAATAGTCTTATATAATCAAAGATTGTGAAAAGCACGCAATTCAGCCTATGGCTGCAATGTATTTTATTTGGTAATAAACTATCTCAGGACACTTGATTGACATGCATAGTTTCTAGTTTGATTGAAGGACCGGTCATGATTTATCATCTGGATAGGTGGGTGAACGATGACGATTGAAGCATTTTATGTAAGCGATGAACCGGGTCATTAGCAATCGAGAGGAAGGTCTTTTTACATAAGCTAGCGATGTAGTCATTGATAGACATAATATTTGAAAGCTCTAAACCCTCTCTATAGGCCAGGCCCGGGCAAATGATTGACAATGCCTGTTTCTCCACATTCTCTAGATCTTTCTTTATGCTCATTGTTATTGTTTGACGAAGACGAGAGCGGTGTGTACATTCGAGTGCATGGAGTCGTCCATTACGTTGCTAATTCAGTAACAAAGAAATGTAGAAAGGATGAGAAAATCAAATCCATACTGGGAGCTGCTTTATCCCTCTCCAGATTTAAGGATCAAGATTCTCTAGTCATTGGCACGAAAATTGTCCCTCATTTGGCAAAAGTGATTACAGACGCCAACCCCTTCTTTTCTAAAGAAGGAATATCGCAAGTCGCTCAAATTGGTGGATCGACTTTGCAGGACTACTCTAACGTCTTTAGAACTCTCGGAAATATGTGCTGCGACCACTCTCAATATCCAGCTGCAAGAAGCTACTTTACAGCAGTCCTAGCAATCGCCGAGTTAAGAAACCCAAGTAATGAATTACAAAAAACAGATATTTATAATAAGCTGGGCCGTGTCCACGAGCAACTGGGTGACCTAAAGCAGGCAAAAGACTGTCACGAGCGAGCCCTGGATGTTCCGCTGAAAAAGCTCGGACCTAAGCATGTTGATGTCGCAACGTCTCATAGTTACCTGGGCCATGTCCACGACAAACTGGGTGACCTAAAGCAGGCAAAAGACTTTCACAAGCGAGCCCTGGATGTTCGGCTGAAAAAGCTCGGACCTGAGCTTGTTGATGTCGCAACGTCTTACAATAACCTGGGCCGTGTCCACAAGCAACTGGGTGACCTAAAGCAGGCAAAAGACTTTCACAAGCGAGCCCTGGATGTTCGGCTAAAAAAGCTCGGACCTGAGCATGTTGATGTCGCAACGTCTTACAATAACCTGGGCCTAGTCCACAAGCAGCTGGGTGACCTAAAGCAGGCAAAAGACTGTCACGAGCGAGCGCTGGATGTTTGGCTGAAAAAGCTCGGACCTGAGCATGTTGATGTCGCAACGTCTTACAATAACCTGGGCCTTGTCCACGAGTGGCTGGGTGACCTAAAGCAGGCAAAAGACTTTCACGAGCGAGCGCTGAATGTTAAGCTGAAAAAGCTCGGACCTGAGCATGTTTCTGTCGCAACGTCTTATAATAACCTGGGCCTTGTCCACAAGCGGCTGGGTGACCTAAAGCAGGCAAAAGACTTTCACGAGCGAGCGCTGAATGTTAAGCTGAAGAAGCTCGGTCCTGAGCATGTTTCTGCCGCAACGTCTTATGATAACCTGGGCCTTGTCCATGAGCGGCTGGGTGACCTAAAGCAGGCAAAGACTGTCACGAGCGAGCGCTGAATGTTAAGCTGAAAAAGCTCGGACCTGAGCATGTTGATGTCGCAACGTCTTACAATAACCTGGGCCTAGTCTACGAGCAGCTGGGTGACCTAAAGCAGGCAAAAGAATTTCACGAGCGAGCGCTGGATGTTCGGCTGAAAAAGCTCGGACCTGAGCATGTTGATGTCGCAACGTCTTACAATAACCTGGGCCTAGTCCACAAGCAGCTGGGTGACCTAAAGCAGGCAAAAGACTGTCACGAGCGAGCGCTGAATGTTAAGCTGAAAAAGCTCGGACCTGAGCATGTTGATGTCGCAACGTCTTACAATAACCTGGGCCTTGTCCACGAGCAGCTGGGTGACCTAAAGCAGGCAAAAGACTTTCACGAGCGAGCGCTGGATGTTCGGCTGAAAAAGCTCGGACCTGAGCATGTTGATGTCGCAACGTCTTACAATAACCTGGGCCTAGTCCACAAGCAGCTGGGTGACCTAAAGCAGGCAAAAGACTGTCACGAGCGAGCGCTGGATGTTTGGCTGAAAAAGCTCGGACCTGAGCATGTTGATGTCGCAACGTCTTACAATAACCTGGGCCTTGTCCACGAGTGGCTGGGTGACCTAAAGCAGGCAGAAGACTTTCACGAGCGAGCGCTGAATGTTAAGCTGAAAAAGCTCGGACCTGAGCATGTTTCTGTCGCAACGTCTTATAATAACCTGGGCCTTGTCCACAAGCGGCTGGGTGACCTAAAGCAGGCAAAAGACTTTCACGAGCGAGCGCTGAATGTTAAGCTGAAGAAGCTCGGACCTGAGCATGTTTCTGCCGCAACGTCTTATAATAACCTAGGCCTTGTCCATGAGCGGCTGCGTGACCTAAAGCAGGCAAAAGACTGTCACGAGCGAGCGCTGAATGTTAAGCTGAAAAAGCTCGGACCTGAGCATGTTGATGTCGCAACGTCTTACAATAACCTGGGCCTAGTCCACGAGCAGCTGGGTGACCTAAAGAAGGCAAAAGAATTTCACGAGCGAGCGCTGGATGTTCGGCTGAAAAAGCTCGGACCTGAGCATGTTGATGTCGCAACGTCTTACAATAACCTGGGCCTAGTCCACGAGCAGCTGGGTGACCTAAAGCAGGCAAAAGAATTTCACGAGCGAGCGCTAGATGTTCGGCTGAAAAAGCTCGGACCTGAGCATGTTGATGTCGCAACGTATTACAATAACCTGGGCTTAGTCCACAAGCAGCTGGGTGACCTAAAGCAGGCAAAAGACTGTCACGAGCGAGCGCTGGATGTTTGGCTGAAAAAGCTCGGACCTGAGCATGTTGATGTCGCAACGTCTTATAATAACCTGGGCCTTGTCCACGAGTGGCTGGGTGACCTAAAGCAGGCAGAAGACTTTCACGAGCGAGCGCTGAATGTTAAGCTGAAAAAGCTCGGACCTGAGCATGTTTCTGTCGCAACGTCTTATAATAACCTGGGCCTTGTCCACAAGCGGCTGGGTGACCTAAAGCAGGCAAAAGACTTTCACGAGCGAGCGCTGAATGTTAAGCTGAAGAAGCTCGGCCCTGAGCATGTTTCTGCCGCAACGTCTTATAATAACCTGGGCCTTGTCCATGAGCGGCTGGGTGACCTAAAGCAGGCAAAAGACTGTCACGAGCAAGCGCTGAATGTTGAGCTGAAAAAGCTCGGACCTGAGCATGTTGATGTCGCAACGTCTTACAATAGCCTGGGCCTAGTCCACGAGCAGCTGGGTGACCTAAAGCAGGCAAAAGAATTTCACGAGCGAGCGCTGGATGTTTGGCTGAAAAAGCTCGGACCTGAGCATGTTTATGTCGCAAAGATATACAATAACCTGGGCATTGTCCACCGGCAGCTGAGCGACCTAGAGCAAGCAAAAGACTGTCACGAGCGAGCACTGGATATTCGCCTTAAAATATTCGGTCCGGAACACGTCAAGGTGGCAGATACTTACAAAAGCCTGGGCGCTGTGCACAATTATCTCGGTCTCAGCCAAGAAGCAAAAAGGGTGTTACGGTCGTGCATTGTCGATTTATGTCAAGAACTTTGGCCCTGAAGATAATGAAATGAGATTTGTTCAGAATGCACTTGCTCAGCTACTTACAGCAGGACTGAATATTAGTAACACATAAAGTTCAATAGTCATAAATTCGTAATTCTTTAAAGCGTTAGGCTCGTTACTCGTAGATCAGCGAAGATCAAATCAGAATTGAGAGTTCAAACAAAGATATCAAGACTTCAGTTTGCAGCATACTTATACAGGTTAAGTCAAGCAACATCTAATTGTGGTGCATTGTAATGAAGAAAATTTAAGAAACCACAGACAATTTCCCTGTAAGCCAGACTTCTAGCGATCAACATTACAAGTTAAAGAGCCAATTAGAGTGCAGTCAGTTGCGTTTGACACGTGCCGCAACCGATCTGTAAAAGGCAGAGCTAAAAACCCATTCAAATCTCAAGAACTTTTGAGGCTCACTCTTGAAACCATAGCAACGTTAGACTAAAAATTGCAGAATATTTAAAAAATTGAAACGCGCTGTGGTTTTCCCCTTAGATCACGACGCTAGTAGAGAAATTACGCTTCAAACTTACACTTCAAATGTCTCTCAAAACGGGCACAAAATATCGTTTGCACACCATAGTTTCTCCCTTGCTGATATTAACCGGTCTATCATTGAAGTTCGATCGTCAAAATGCATTTGGAGTACGTTCGGCTACGTTGATCTCGACACGTCAGCTGGGCGGTCCCCAGCGATAGTTTTATCATATTTTGCTTTAAAAAAAGTGGTTGTGAAGTATCAAGGATTAATCCTTTCAATTTTTTTGTAAATTGCGCCATATCAATTATTATTAAAAACCGGATCGTTGAATAATGCAATTCAAGACTTTTTATGGACTTAACCATTATGATATATGAGCCAATATACCATAATCTACAAATATGATAAGCGTATGCGTCGGCTTAAAATTAAAAGGGAGCTAAAAAGAAGAGAAGACAAGATTTGTCTAATATCGTGGGGGTGTTTTTAATACAAAAATAATTATTCCACTCGCGCTTGTTGGATATGGGATGATTATAGCTAACTCGGCACCACGCGCCTCGTTGGCTATCTATCATCTCATATCTAACAAGTGCGGGTGGAATAATTGTTAAATACATACTGTTGCTATGGATTTATAGGCGTCTATGTGACATGCGCAGATGTTATTCAACTTTGTCTATGTAATATAAAATTAGACCCTGTCACTGGCGGTCAGGATTTTAAAATATCGTCTGTGACTTTATTGCAATGAACGTTGGACTTTTCTCGGAGTATGGTTCCTCTAGAACCTATTAAGTTTAATTTCTAGTTTTGACATCGAAGTAATTCTTTAAAATTTGAAAATTGTTCATAGTTTAAATCATCACAACCATAGTAACTTTTGGCGTGCTGTACGTATTGTAATCTTTAACTAAGTAGGCTAATTATTAAAGGAGTTAAGTAATGGCACTTCTGCAGTCGATGGTGTTGCGTTTTGGTGGTTGAAAAGATTGGTTGTTAGAACAATAGATAAAACCTATAATTCCGTTTGGCAAAAACCGCGCGAATGCACAGAATCCGCATGGCTCCAATCATACTCCATTTATCAGTCATTTTCGCGGTGTGAACACGAGCTTATTGATACACAGACCTAAAAGAATCCAGGACAATCTCACTCCTACAGAACGATAAGCCATACGCTCACTTAAGGAACGTAAAGACATAATTATAAAACCCGCCGACAAAGGTTCTGGTACTGTTGTTATGGAGACAACCTGGTACATCTGTGAATGCAACAGACAACTTTCTGACTCTATATTTTATAAACGCTTGACAAACGACATCACTGCTGATATACAAAAACGTGTTACCTTTTATGTTAACAGGATGCATAACGACCAAATCATCAACGAAACAACAAAACAATACCTTTTGCAGACTGACGTAAGACCAGGACGATTTTACATCTTACCCAAAATACACAAACCCGGTAATCCAGGACGCCCTATTGTCTCATCCAATAGCAACCCCACTGAACGGATATCCCAGTTTGTTGACCACTACCTCCAACCACTTGTTCACAAACTACCACCTTATATCAAAGACACCAATGACTTCCTCAACAAACTGTTTTACATTGGTAATTTTCCCCCTAATTCTTTACTAGTTACACTTGATGTTTCATCCCTCTACACCAATATCCCAGATATCGAAGGTATTAATGCTTGTGACCATTTTCTGTGTACCTCCTCCAATACCCCTATTCCTACCGTCACACTTTGTGACCTCATTCGTATGGTTCTTACCATAAACAATTTTACTTTTAATGATGCTCATTACCTCCAAGTTCACGGCACAGCCATGGGTACCAAAATGGCCCTTCTTTCGCTAACCTTTCTTTCTTGGTCTTTTCGAACCTAACGCTTTGAAAAATGCCCCATGTAAACCCCACACTTGGTTTAGATACTTCGACGATATCTTTATGGTCTGGACCGAAGGTTTAGATAACCTAAAAATTTTCGTCGATAATCTTAACAATATCCATCCCACCATCAAACTCACCAGCTCACACTTTTCCACTAATGTGGCTTTCCATGACGTAAGTGTCTCTTTAACCACCGACGGTAATATCTCCACTGACCTCTACACCAAACCCACAGACAAACATATGTATCTGTTGCACTCTTCTTGCCATCCATTACATACCAAAAAAGCCATTCCGTTCAGCCTAGCACTCCGCCTACGACGTATCTGTTCTACAGATAAAGCTTTTGAGACTCGCGCCGCTCAACTTACCTCATACCTTCTCAAACGAGGTTAAAGCAATAAATTCGTCACCAAACAAATACAACGCGCCGCTGACATCTCCCGCACACTCACCTTACAAACTAAAGACGTAAAAAGACCTAACCGTATTCCATTTATAACTACTTTTAATCCGTCGCTTCCTCGCATCTCCAACATCATCAAAAAACACTGGCATCTACTGCAGTCTTCTAACCGCTGCAAAAAAGCTTTTCCTCAGCTGCCAGTTCTCGCCTTCAGACGCTCCCCCAACCTTCGCGACACATTAGTAGCAGCCAAACTCCACTCTAATTCCATCCTCAACTCCCCCCCAGCTCTTTCCGTTGTGGTAGAAACTGCGCTACTTGCCCCTACATCTCTGACGGTCTTACTAACTATACCCTTTTTTCTACCGGCGAAACACGTCCCATTGAATCTCACTTGACCTGTGACACTAAAAACCTTATCTACTTAATTCAGTGTAACCGCTGTAACTTACAATACATAGGAGAAACTAAACGACGTTTAAAAGACCGTTTTAATTAACACCGCCGTACCATTGATAAATCTAACTCTAAATCTAAACCTACTACAGCGGCAGAACACTTCATTTCCTCTCCTAACCACTCTGCTCACGACATGGAGCTAATCGCCATCGAAAAAGTGTTTTCCAAGAGAGACTCGATACGCAAGGCCAGGGAAGCTTTTTTAATTTCAAGAGGCAACACTATTTATCCAGATGGCCTTAACGCTCGCGAAGAAATGTATTAGTTTCTAGTTATTTATCCAATTTACCTTACTTCATTTCTATTTTTGCTAACTATTTCTATTTTTATTGTTATCTCATTGTCAATCAAATTAGTTTTACATATTTCCGCTGTTACATCATACAGCTATCTATGAAGCATCACCCCAATTCTCTGTTAATTCCACTCCACATGAAGAAGGCTGGTTTGGCCAGCAGAAATATAGTGCTCCGTCTTAAAATTTACTTATCTACGTTGTATCGGTCTTGCCTCTATATTTATATTTCATGCAAAATGAAGCACCAGTGTGGGCCAGTTTACGTAAGGAGCACAGAATTCGAATGTCTGAAATCCTAGCTACGCCACTACTTGCCAACCTAGAAAGCCCTTGTTTCCACAAGCATCAAAAAAGCTCTTTGTTATATTCGATGCCCAATCAACCAAGATAATGGTTTGAGAATTTGTTTTTTTTGTTTTTCAGGCGCCCCCGGCCACGGACCCTATAGTGCAATGGTCAGTGCTGCAACGGCCGGACGACATATACTTAACGGAACCGGAGTGCAATGGTTCCGCCGAGTAACGCCTGAAGGAGGGTACACCAGTACGCCAAAATCGCCCAGGAATCGAACCTGGCCCCCCGGAAGCGCTCCCCGCCTAACGGGGCACCTGAACAGTCGGGGTGTGCAAGGACTGCTGTTGGGTAACGAGTCCCATAATGCAGAGAACTACATGCTGTGAGACCCTAACCCTCTACAAAGCAAATCTGCTTTTTTTTGAGGTGAACAGAGCCTGGCACTATGGGAGGTCGGTTAGAGCTCGAAAGACGATTGTCGCGTGTGGTTCGCAGCATCCTCCTGCGCGCATGTCTGGTGTTTGCCTCCACTGGCCTGAAAATGCCACTTCTCCTTCGCAGCCGTTCTTTAGCTAACAGTTCCTTCGCAACGAACAGTATTCCTTTCCCTTTGTTTGAGGGTATAGACCTTTACAGATTGCGCTAGTAAAAGTGGAACATTATTATTATTTTTTTAATTTTTTCTTTGCTTAAGTTCCTTTGTTTACTAGAAAGTCTGAAATTAAGAGGAGTGCTGGTGCTATTAATCATGTTAAAACCGTGTCTTGTGAAATTCACATCATGCTCAACAAGATATTATGCCAGTCTACACTAAGTTTGAGTTAGATTCTGGGCGCTTTTTTTTTGAGGTGAACATTGCACTTATCGCATTTCTGGTTTTCTTGCTTTTGGAAAAAGGTCTTCAGATTTCTACTCTCTTACTCAAAAGTTTTTCAAGGAGTTATCTTTGTCTTTACTCTCATTTTTGCCTTCCCTTTTTGAATCCTGTCATTTTGTCTTTTTCCGCATAACATATGAGTAACTCTTCCTGGACACAACTACAGTTCACTGCAGCAAAAAGTATCATTAGCAAAGATCACACCTACCCTTGTGGAAATGTCATTTAGATGACAAACAGTGAGGTGACGGAATGATTGATTTGCATTGCAAATATGTTTTCACTCGATGAAGCAATAATTGTCTTTGTTCTGTCAGGAACTTCGAACATAGAGCTCCGAGCTTCGATTACCTATTTGGCTTAAAATTACGACTTTTTGGTACGACAAATAGTTTGATAACATGTGTCAGGTAATTCTAAAGCCGGACAGCCGGCAACCGGACAGCAACCATATACCAACTGAGTAGGACGTGAAGTAACAGAAGGTCATGTCTTTCAAGAGCTCAAGTAAGTTATCTAGTTTCATTCTCCTACACTCAATAATTATGTTACCAACAATTTAGAGCCCTTTACTGGAGCCTCGGCTAAATATTAAAAGATATAATGCATCGATAGGCCTGTCTCGCCTATGATTCATTTCTTCTAATTTATCGGTGAAACAAACAGAGTGCGGAAACTTGTCACGGGTATAATTTATGTGAACACTGAATGAAATTGAAAGCTGCAATATTCCATAAATCTAATTCACTACGTTTTGCATGCGCAAGTTTTTGTCCGAAAGGAAATTCAATACTAATTAGGGCAATTTGAAAATAATCGTAATCTAGCGACACCTAATCACCACAAAGATTCCATAACTGAACCCTTTCATGCATCAGCTTTGTCGGGAGAAATATCGATCTCCAGCACATGAAAACGTTATTGCTCAGCGAATGATATCAGCAAACATTTAAAACTTCGGTTTCTAAGGGACCACTCATTAGTTATCTAACATTATTTACTCTAATAATCGCGCCTTGCCATCTTCTCGCACTTTGAGCCTAGGTTTAATTTTCTCCTCTTTTCCCTTGTACGGCAGCTGCGCATTGGCAAAGGAACTGCTTTAGCTTTATAATAGAGCATCAAAAACTTCAATATAGAATTAAAAAAAATACTGGAAATTGACCGCCCATTAGTGGGGGTATCGTTAGAATAAAAAAAGGGGAGCAACTTCAGAATACCCGGCCACTCACGCCCTTTATAAATCGAGTGCTCCCGTGGTCCGCAGTCCGAAGTCGGCTAACAAATAAAATGTACTTGCTAAGATAAAGATTGAAGTGGTACCGCTGTCCGCCCTACCGAAGTCGATAAATAAGTAGTAAACTAATTTATGAAGTCAAGTGCTACCGCGGTCCGCACTCCCGCAGTGGATAAATAAGTATTAAACTAATTTTTAAACTGAAGTGCTACCGCGGTCCGCAGTACCGAAGTGGATGAATATGTATGAAATGAAGCTTTAAAATGAAGTGCTACTGCTATCCGCACTACTGAAGTAGATGAATATGCAGTAAAGTAATTTTTAAACTCAAGTGCTACCGCGGTCCGCACTCCCGCAGTCGATGAATAAGTATTAACTAATTTTTAAACTGACGTGCTACCGCGGTCCGCAGTCCCGCCGTGGATGAATAAGTATTAATCTAGGTGTTCAAATGAACTGCTACCGCGGTCCGTAGTACCGCAGTCCTTGAATAAGTAATAAAGTGAGCTCTAAACTAAATTGCCATACGCTAAAACCCTATAAAGAAATACGTTAAAAGCCTAAAACCTAACCCTAACCCAAAACCCTAACCCGAGGGTTATGAGTGTTTCAAAATATCCTGAAATAAAGCATTGTAATAACTATGTGGAAGCTTAAAAGATGTAGAATACAAGAAAATTAGCCAATAGAGGTTTCCCGCTGACGTCACGTATGCCGTAGCAACCATGTTGGCTACCATCTTGAAGGTCAGGTCTTCCAATGTTAACAAGCGATTCTGACAATGTCTGCGAAAAAAACTTACGTTTCAACGCTCGATCCGCTCGATAAAGAGAAATATTTGCAAAAAATAGCTTGTATAGACAACATTGATCCGTTTGAGATCGCAAATAAGGAATGATCGTCAAATGTTAGCGATTTTCCACCGATAACTTACGTGGACCTCGTGAACCATCTAGTCCTAAATTCACTGGACGAAAAAATTAGGATGTATATGAAGACAGTTTAAAAAGAATTTCGTCTCTTTAGATTTTGCAAACGAAATTTTAGGCCTTGAATTCTAGCCAAAAGGTACTTTGTATTGCTTCCCAATAATGCTAGCTGAGTGGCTGCAAATCCTTTAGAAGATCAATTGTAAGTTTAAAGCGCTTTGACAACCTACAATCCAAAAATGTTTGATGGTTTTACTCCCTCGAAATGGGTATATTTTCAACTGAACTGGGTTTCCTTGATACAGCGACGTTAACGTTAATAGTAATTTTTCTCATTGCTTTACCACATGGTTGGCTCTTGAAACAATGATTTCTTTTGTTCAAAGGTTGGAAAAATTTGATGGAACCTCAAAAGAAATTTGATATTAATGTTTGTAGACCAGATACATCACTATAAGTGATGAGCCAGCTCTAGGAAATCACTCGGGTGTAATAATACACTGATGGGTAGACCCTTAATATACCAGGTCTATAAGGAAACATTTGGTTACACAACAACCCAAAATGACCCACCAAGAGGTTCAGGGAAAAAAACCTTGCCAAAATGAATTGCCAACCCCTTCCCCAAAGAACAAAATAGTTGGACCCTTACAGTAATTACCTAGAAAAATAGGGCTACACTGCATTCATGTGTGTCACATTAAGAGCAGCCCCTTTGCAACAGCTGAAGGAGCACTTCTAGTAGGTTTTTTTTTTATTTTTTATTTTTGGCAGTCTGTGTGTTGCCTCTAAGAAAACACTGGGTTACATCACCATTTGCTGGTGCCCAAATTACACAGTCCCTAAAAAATAGAAGTCACACTCATCAATACTGCTCCAAATAACAATAATAGTTAATTCACTCCCAATAATTAAATTTTATAGTAAAGTACACAATCAGTGCATTGATATTTATGGGAAATGCATGGAAACACAACCCCAAATAGAAAACAAAACATAACAGGTGATATTCTGGTACAAAAAATTCTGCCCCTGAAAATGAAATAAACCAGACACAAGAGTGGCAGGGCTCACTCCCTGCCAAAGCAATATAAATTTGTAATTCCAATATGCATTGACTTGTATACAAGTCCCCACGACACTGCAATGCAATGTGCTTCCATGGGTATATGCTCCAATTAACCAGTAATTTCAAGGTTTATCAATCTCAATTAACCTTAAAAGTCAAACTTATTCCAGTGAAAAAGTTTGCATGCAAACTAGTCTGGTTTCCCATACTAGAAAGTTCAATTTCGGGAAAGCCGCAAATGAAACATTACTCACTTCCGAACACCAGAGAAGCACTGAGTGGCAAGATGTGCCATTTTGCCAGCTGCCAACCTTCGATGTGCCATCGAGAAAGTTTTAAGTGCTTCAATGGGTATGCTCTGATGAACTGGTAATTTCAATGTTCACATCTATCTCAAACAACCTTAAAAGTCAAACTTACTCCAGAGAAACAGTTTGCATGTAAACTATTCTGGTTTACAATACCAGAAACTACAATTTCAGGAAAGCCACAAATGAAACATTACTCACTTTGAACAACAGATAAGTCCTGATTGGCAAGACTTAACATTGAGAAAGCCTTCAGTGCTTAATAAGGAACACTTAGGATTCCGATTTGAGTCTTTTAGACAAAAGATCGAGCGCTTTTTCTCCTTGATGGACTATAACACTTGGGAAACAATAATATCCCTTCTTGTCGCGATTTGAGCGGTTGAAACAACCGACAACAGAGCAAAAATTGTCCATCTTTACTTCAGCCCTTCGGTTCGTCTTCTGTTTTCCGCGAGAAGTTGACCTTCAAGATGGCCGTGAATGCGTTGCTATGGAAACGCGACGTCATGCGGGAAACCTCTATCGACTGCGGGACTACGGTAGCAAGGAAGCACAAGATGAACACCAACTCGTATGATGCAAGCGGAATATTTTGTGATGTTTAATATCCTCGTCATCCGTTCGTATCGAGAGACGAACCTCAACACTTACTACGATGTTTAATATAATGCAGATATTAGGTAAAGGATATGCAAGCGGTATATTTTGTGATGTTTAATATCGTCGGCATCCGTTCGTATCGAGAGACGAACATCAATACTAACTACGATGTTTAATATAATGCAGATATTAGGTAAAGTATGTCGACTGCGGTACTGCGGTAGCAGGATTTGATGAATGATTTTTCAGTGGCCGGGAATTCTGAAGTTTAGCCAAAAAAGGCCTTAAGGTGAGGAGGAGGGGAGAGAAATTGTTTTAATGTGACACAACCAAAATACTCCGAACCCCCCTCCCTTTTGATAAATAATAGGGAGTTTAAGCAAATCACTACGGCTGGCGCTGCTACGGCTACCGGAAGTAAAATTGTCCAGAAACGAGTCATTACGCATGTCAGTGGTTCCCATCCAGCCGTAGCGGGAAATCCTTCTACGCGAGTGGGAAGGGTTCGGCGTAGTCTGTGGTACGTGAACTTATCTCGCTTCTTTCTTCGCTTTATACATTCTCCTGAGCAATTTTAACTATTGAAATACACTTAACATCTTTAAAAATAGCTTATCGGGAATATTTATCAAGCTTGCTGTCCCTTACCGAGGGAATCTGCCTTTATTTTTGCGGCCGGGTTTGTCGAAGGATCGAAGCAGTGTGTACATGGAGAACGCAGCGAACGCAAAGTGAAATGCGTAGGTAGAAAGTCTAACTTTTCCTTTTCAACCTCAAAGACTAATTGAAATTCAAATAGCTGAAGCCAAGGAATGACGAGGGTTATGAGGGACCGTGTAGAAACTTTGCTTTGGTGTTTATAAGCTCCAAATTGGCAATTTTACAACACGTAAGCTCAAATATTTTAATTCATTCATTCACTGTGCACAGGATCGCTTACAATTTTTCTTTCCAAACATTGGAATCCCTCGTCCCTTTCAACGAAGTCATTTTGAGTTTTTAGACGTGCAATAAACTACCGCGAAGACGCTTAATTTATTGGTTTTACACTTCTCAGCCGTACTAGGTTTGTAGTTCGCGTTGCTTAAAGTTGAATTTTGGCGGGCTACGACGACGTACTCTCCCCAAGCCTCGTCAACCACGATAGCCGTAGCAGCGTCAGCCGTAGTCATTTGCTTAAACTCCCTATTGACCGATCCCTGAACAAGGATTATGATCTAATTTACTTTAACAATCGCACTTTGCTGTGTTCTCACACTTTGAACTCATGTTCGGAAAGAGTTCCATATAACCCCAGCATTAATTATGCATTCCATTTCATAAAGACTAAATATAAAGGTTTCTTTGCAACACTCTATGCATAATTAATGTATGGGGTTCTATGGAACTCTTACCCCCATGTTCAATTTCCTACTATTTTTCCTTGTACGACGGCCCTGCTTTGGCAAGGGAACTGTTTTTAGCTTTTTAACACTGAGTCAGAATCTTTCATTTAGAATTCAAAGGACTGAAATACAATAAATACGGCTGTCTGCATTTTTCATATCACTTATGGACCATACCAGTTTTCTTAACTCCTAGCAAGTTGTTAAACCATGCTGTTTTAGATCTCTTATTCAGGAACCAGAGTCATTAGTTATAGACTGAAGGGGGAGGGGGTGGAGGATTATGGGCGATCATTTGGTCTGTAGGGAGAACAGAGAGGGAACTAGTCGTCGCCGACTGAGTATTAAAGGGGAGAACTATAGAAAAATGACTGCCAGCCAATTATTTTTCAATGATGGGGGGGAGGGGGATCATAAGAATGTTACAAAGCATTACCGGGGATCAGATAAATGTAATTATGACAGTCAAGATTCTCTGACCCCCTCCTCCCCCTCAGGCGATAAATAATGGCCGGTCCCTGATTTCATTCCTCTGAAACCTGCTCTGAGATTTTTTGTGAAACTTTACTTTTTGTTTGTTTATCTTATAGGAGCGAAAATTTGAAAATAAAAAAGGGGAAAGTTTTGAAATAAAGAAAGGGGTGAAATTTTGAAATAAAAAAGGGAGAGGGGGGTCCCGGGGCTCGTTTAGGAACTGTAGTACTCATATAATTCCTATAATATCATAACAATTAAATTTACGAGTACTGGCTAAATTTGCGTTTCCGAAAATTGATCCTTTTCCTTCGCCGAGAATTGGAGTTTAAACTTATTTCAGAGGAAGAATGACATTGCTCATTTCTGAGAAATAGAAAAAAGGCAATAGTTTACCGTGCTGAAAAAACCGCAATCGTTGATGTGCGTGTGCTATTTATGTGTCGAATCAGTTATGCGCTGGAAGGATATTCCATGCAATGGTTTGGCATGTCTTTCAAACAGTTTTTCTCGAGGAAAGAGAGACTACCACAGAGGTACAATAGTTATATTGTACCTATAGCTATCCTGACTCATCTATAGGAAATTACTACTTCTCGAAGAGGAAATGGATTTAAGTCGTACCCAAAGAACATTGGAATAACTTTCGAAGGTTCTTTAGTCCCAATCGAAGATATGGTGATAGAAACCCGTATATTTCTCCACTTCCCTCCGATCCCCCATAATCCCCCCATACCCCCTTTCCCCCTTCCCCTCCTGATCCCCCCTCCCCGAACTAATCTGCATCGTTCTTTCTTTCAACGTTACAGTTACACTGTTGTAATTTTCTTCATGTGTATCACCCACCAGACGATCAAGAAAGAAGAGAGGCATGGTACGTTATTGATCATGAATAAGTTTATAAAATCAAGTTCATTGAGAAAGATGCTGTTAATTCAGGTGAGTTTATGATTTTATAGCATGTTTTGCAGGTTTCTGTGCAGCTTAAACATCTTGCGGGAATTATCTTGTGGATTCGCCTTTTTGCTTTCCGTTTTGTTCTTTAAGTTTTGTTTGCTGGTTTTTATTTTCGTGATTATTTTGTTTGTTTGTTTCTTTTTTACTTTAAATGAGTTTTTTTTCTTCATAGAAAAAATCTTCAGTGGAGTATAACTGAAACTTTCGTTAGGAAGTTATTAAATCGATTTTCTGCTAATCAGTCAAACATAAACGAGAAACGACAAAACGCCACATGAGTAAAATTTCAAATTTACCAAATTATGCAGAGGGGAGCAACTCAATCAAGCCGGTCAATCAGTGAGGGATATTTAGAATTTAGAATGTGTCAAATTCGAGTAATGAGAAAGTTCGAAGCGAACTCGGCGGTGGTAACCATTTCTGAGGTCGATGTTTTGACCGCAATCAGAAAGTTGAACCCACTCAAGGCTGCGGGTCCCGATGGGATACCTAGTTGGGTGTTTAGGGGATATGCTGACTTTATAGCTCAGCCAGTGACTTCCATCCTTAATTGTAGCTTTACTGAGCAAGAACTTCCCCCATCTTGGAAGCTGGCGGATGTGGTACCCATTCCTAAACAGAAACCTGTCGAAGTCATCAACAAGCACTTACGACCCATTTCCCTCACACCAATAATTTCCAAATTAGCCGAAGACTTCGTGGTATCTGCGTTCATCGGTCCGGCTGTGTTGAAAATGATCGATCCCGACCAGTTTGGAGCCTTACCGAAATCCTCCACGGCCCTAGCCATGACGTCCATGCTCCATCACTGGACGCGCGCAACTGATGGCACGGGATCTGCAGTCAGGGTGGTCCTGTTTGACTACCGCAAAGCTTTTGACTACATTGACCATCAACTGCTCACTCATAAAATTTACAGTCTTGATATGCCTCGGGCTGTAGCACGTTGGGTTGTCGACTTCTTAGTGCATCGCTACCAACGCATAAAATTATCTGCTGATTGTTTCTCTGAGTGGGGCGCCGTACCAGCTGGTGTACCTCAGGGGACAAAATTGGGGCCATGGCTCTTCTTGCTAATGATAAACTATCTAAGAATTTCCCAGGTTCAAACTTGGAAGTACGTTGATGACACGACGGTGGCAGAGATCGTCCCGCGTAACGCATTAGGTGACGCCCAAACCGCTGTTAAAGTGGTGGAGGATTGGTCCAAAGCACAGAAGATGCAGCTTAACGCTGACAAATGCAAAGTTATGGTCATCGACTACAAAAGGCAGAAACACCATTTCACTCCCCTCTTGGTAGATGGCAAAGAATCAGAGACGGTAGAGTCGGCTAGGATCCTAGGCGTGACTATTTCGTGTAACCTTAAGTGGAACAACCACATCAATGATGTTATAAAAAGAGCAAACAAACGACTATACTTTTTAGTCCTCCTGAAGAGAGCCAGCGTTCCAGCGGATGAAATAATTAATTTTTATTGTACAACTATACGTCCTGTTCTGGAATACTGCGCACAAATATTCCATCATGCGTTACCTACGTATCTTAGTGATGACATTGAAAGGGTCCAAAGACGCGCATTATCCATCATTTCACCAGTACTGTCATACCATGACTCTTTAGAAAGGCACGGTTTAGCTTCGCTCTATGACAGACGCATTAAATTATGTGCAGATCTGTTTTTGTCTGTCTCAAATCCATCTCACAAATTATATAATTTGCTGCAAGATAGACATCTTTCAGCTTACAATACTAGACACCGGCGCGTTTTTAACATGCCTCGCTTTTGCACTGATCGTTTTAAATCTTCATTTATCCCGGCTATGTGCGCGTGTGCTAACCTAGATTTTTAGCTATTCCACTGCTGTATATTAGTTATAGTTGTTATATTTGTAATTTTATTTAAGTCCTAGCATTTTTGTAATTGGTTGTCTTTTACAGTCTTATATAATCAAAGATTCTGAAAAGCACGCAATTCAGCCTATGGCTGCAATGTATGTTATTTGGTAATAAACTATCTATCTAATAAACTATCTCAGGACACTTGATTGACATGCATAGTTTCTAGTTTGATTGAAGGAACGGTCATGATTTATCATCTGGATAGGTGGTCGGCGGATTTTGGTTGTGTCACAATTTACCGGTTTCCTCTCCCCCCCCCCCTCGCCCGACCCTGTTGTGTTCAAACGATCCTCCCTAATAGGCAGTAAAATTCTCCATACTCCTAGTTTGTACTTGCGATGACTGTTTGCCATGGCAACCAGAAGAGGGGTCCTTCCACTTCCCCTTTTCTATCTATTCAGTCCAGTAACTTAAAAACAGCTGTTTTAAAATAACTTTTTTTTTATATACAAGTTAGCTTTTCGATTGGGCTAAGCAAATTTTGTAGACCCTGTTATGCGTTTGAGCATACACTTATAACTCTTTTGGTGAGAGAAACATTTAATACATATCTCTGGCATTCTGAGGAAATATGGACCAAAAATGAAGAAATCAGTTGAGTTTAAACTGTGTGCTGTTTACAGGAGTTTTTCTTGATTATGCTCATCGTGGTACAGAGATAACTATTATCAAAGGAAACGTTGAGAAACCTTGTAGTAAGGAGAAAACTGCGGCTACTTTTTCACTAAAAGAACCGTTGAAAAGATCTAATAGTTTTTATATCCCAATTCCGCAGTGGGGAAGTTTTTTTTAGGGACATGTGCTTTTGATTGAAAATTAACACTTAATACGATATAAAACGCAAAAAATATATATTTCAGTGAAAATGTGCTTGGCAGGATAAATTCAGCAAAGACTTTCACACTTACTTAAAAGTAACCTTCAAACGCCATCTTAGCATATCACACAGAACACTTTTTAACACTTTTTAAGCATGCATTCTACGGCTACTTTTGCTGTTCTTTTTCGTATTTTATTAGCCGAGTCCGTCAAAACCCCTTTATCAAATTTTCCAAATGTTTTTTCTTTGTTGAGAGTGCTCGTCACCATGAGATTTTTTTAAAGCCTTGTGTAATCTGAAAAGCTTCGAACATTAGTCATTAGTAGGGTGTGACCACTCTCTAGATTGCCATGGCAGCCATGTCTTTCCCGAAAGGTTTGGTATCTACCTATACAAACAACCATCATTATGCTTCGCTGTGCTGCTCAGAAACGCAAAATTGGCCTTAATTTTAGTCATATCGAGAGCAAATGCAGGGTTATGCAATCACAATTTTTTCAATGATTTTGGCTAATAATCAAATATAGTTCTAAAGGAACATGGATCACTTTAAGCTTGACTGCGGAAATTCGAGAGGACCAAATTACTTTGAAATTAGTTTTTTCAAATTATTGACAAATGAAAGAATGATGTAAACACGGGTTATGATCAGGAACCGGTCGTTATTTATTGCCGGGGGGGGGGGTTTAGAGGATTTTAGTTGTATCACGAAAAATTTATCTGATCCTCCCATCAGGCTCTGCAGTATTTTTATGACCCCTCCCCCCCTCATTGGAACTTAGTTGGCAGCTAGTTTTTGATAGTCCTCCCTTTGTTCTATGTTGGCGACGAGTTTTGGTAGTGTCACGAAAAAATCTCAAGGGTCTGTAATATTTTTATGTTCCCCTCCCTCTCATCAGCAATTGATTGGCAGGTATATCATTTATAGTCCCCCCTCCCTTAATACTCCCCGCTCCCTTTAGACTCCCCCCTCCATTCCCCCAGAAAACCATGTGATCCCCCCAAACCCTTTCCCTTAGGGAATAGAATGATAATGATTCGCACCTTACATCGTGAAGGTCATGAAGCATATATATTGGTTAGGATTTAAAACAGCAAATTTGAGCTTCCAACTCCGTACTGTCACGATGTAGACAGGGAACCCAGTGCTGCTAAGTCCTTAACCTGAAAAACTATGTGACCCCCCCCCCCTCCCCCAAACCATTCACCCATTCCACCAGGCAAAATAAATAACCTTACATCGTGAAGACCATGAAGGATATATTTAGCTTAGGATTTTTAAAAAAGTGCAAATTTGAGCTTCCAACCCTGTATTGTCACGATGTAGTAAGGGAACTCAAAATGTTTATAGAACATCACGATGCACTGATTTTGTTAAAAATAATTGAAATAAGCAGGAAAAAAATTTGACCATGTCTCTCCACGACAAATTCTGCTAATGAATAAGGTTGCAAGCTTTTTACAGCTATTTCTGCCGAGCTGATGAATGTTCTATTATATGACCAACATGGGCTGGTGTAGTGGTCCTTCAAAGATATTAAAATAAATAAGAATTGACCACTTTCAAAAATGGCTGCCGGATTAATATTCTTTTGTGTAAATTTCAATTAGCCTTTCTTGCCTCGCTTGAGATAATGTATTCTTTTGAATTTTATACTGGAGAACGAGGCCAGAAAAGCTAATTTAATTTTAAACAAAAGAATATTAATCCAGCAGCCATTTAAGAAAGTGGTCTATGAGCTGTGCGTTGAAAAATTTTAAACCAGGTTGAAAATTCTAAACCAGTTTAAAATTTTTAAACCAGTTTAAAAAAAATTAAACCAAAGGTAAAATTTGAACCACAACATATACCTTTTATTGTTTGCATTTATACAAGTCATAGCTTGAGCTTGCTCATTCTTGTGTTCAGCAGTATTATAAAGTTTCCCCCGATTTCAGATTTTCATTTGACATGGTCGATAATAAATTTACCCTTGAACTCCCTGTAGTGATTAACATGTAACTTCTCCATACAATATCCCAGACATTATTCAGTAAACAAGTAATGAGAATACTAAAACTTATCAGGTAGAAGTTTTTACCTTGATCTAACACCAAATTCTCGTAACTAATTTACAAGAAAATGTGTAGCAGCTGGAGGGGAGAATTGAAAGTGATCAGATTTTGGGAGTTAGAAGGTTAACACAGTGAAAAGTATAAACGAGTAGAAAATATCTTTTGTAGAACAGGAGGCAATTACCATGATAAGGTTTTCCTCGATGACATTGCCATTGAATTATTTCTTTTTTCTTTTAGGTTTGAAAGATGATGCTACAAGATTCAAGGAATTTATTGATCAAAATAAAGTTTATGAGATGTCTCGCTTAGACATCGGTGTCCTCTTTAAAGAAAGAGCATCAAGAAGAGCGATGTCTGCCCAGTGTTGGGTTAATAATGATTAGAAATCTTGCACTTTTAAAAGTCTTTTGGTGGGAAAATTGTCGTTTGGAAAGAAGTTTGCACTTATGAATTGTGCGTAGTGTTCATCAAAAAGTATACTATAGAAAGTCTTTTGGCGGGAAAAATATTTACAACATGAAAAAGATTTCCTCCCATGAAAAGTCACATATGTCTTTTGTTTTAGCGCTAAATGCCTTCAAATCTACAGAAATTTCCTTCCTCTCGGCAACCCTCCAAACATAAAAACAGAGTAACAGAGAGCCTATGTTTCGACTGGTTACCAGGCCCTTTCAAAAGCACAATTTTTTCGTTATTTTTACAACCATTCAAAAACAATTAAAAAAATAAAGAGAAAGTATAATAGAATCAGGTTCCTTTGCAGTAAATGGCTTGAACCCGGGGGTAACATGTGAAGGTGTAGTCTGATCGTCCGGGTGAGTGTAGCCCTGAGAAGGACTGTTGTCGGTGGTAGTGACTGACGTTTCGACAACCTGTGCGGAAGTCATCATCAGAGTCAAGTAAAGGATTGTTGTCAGTAGAATGTTTTCATTCCAGTTCGTGTAAAATGATCGGTTGGTTTTGCCGTGATGTTATAGGCTGTAAGACTCAAGTGACGTAAGTCGGTCGTGATTGGTCTGTTTCGATCTGTCGGTAAAGTTAGGTCGTTCTTTTTCGGTCGTTTGTGATGTTTATATCGTGAATGAGTCGTTTGTATGGAGTGGGTAAGTGTTGACATCTGTCTAGGGGAGTCTGTTCTAAGTTAGTAAACCAGCTTTCCAGAGTCAGTCGTTGAAAATAGTCAGTGCTGTAGGTTAGGCATTGCGCAGAGTCCCAGTCAATGTTGTGGTTGGTAAGTCGATGGTGTTCAGCACTGTGATTGCTGACATCACCTTTCCTCGTCGCCCGTCTGTGTTCAGTCAGTCTTGTTGTGAGGGTTCTGCCAGTCTCACTGATGTAGGAGACTTGGCAGTCCGAACAATTGATCTTATAAATCGTTCCCTGTCTGTTCCTAGGTTCGTCTTTGTCTTTAACGTTGGTTAGTAACTGACGTAGTGTGGTGATGGGTTTGTGGGCGACGCGGATATTGTAGGGTAGTAAGATGCGCGAGATGTTTTCAGACATGCCTTTTATGTACGGTATGGTTCTCGTAGGGGTTGCGGTGTCGTTTGTTTCGGTAGTCGTAGTGGGTCGGTGAGTGTTTCGTCGGATGAAGTCGTTGTTGTAGTTGTTCTTCGTAAAAACACGGTGAAGGTATTAGTTCTCGTCGGATAAGCTGTCTTTCGAGTCGCATACTAGTTGTGCGCGTCGTGTTAGAGTTCTGAGAGTTGTGGCTTTGTGTGATGTAGGGTTGTAGGATGACTCGTCTAGTAATCTATCGGTGTGTGTCGGTTTCCTGTAAACTGTCGTCCGTAATGAGTTCTCGTTGTGGCTTACCAGGTAGTCTAGAAAAGGAAGTTTGCCATTTTCTTCGACTTCTTTGGTAAACTGTATGTCAGTGTTTTGTTCGTTAAGGCGGTGGTGGAATGTGTCAATTTCGTCGTGTCGAACGGCGGTGAATGTGTTGTCAACGTATCGTAACCAAAGCCACAACTATCAGAACTCTAACACGACGCGCACAGACTAAAGACCAACCAGGCACTTTTAAATGCGCTCGTGCACGATGCCAAACGGGTCCTTTCATTCACAACACTGAGAAAATATCGGGACCCAAACGATCCAGTTAGATCACCGATCCCTTCACGTGCTCCTCTGCCAATGTAATCTATTGCATAACTTGCACTTATTGCAAAAAGATTTACATCGGCGAAACAGGCAGAAGACTAGGTGACCGATTCCGAGAACACCTTCGCGACATGGAGAGGAATGACAAGGACACATCGAAACCAGTCGCTAGACATTTTGACTTACCTAACCATTCTAAGCAATGTATGGCAATCTGCGGTCTTTCCTTACACTTAGGTGGCACGGAAAGCCGGAAAACTCTTGAACAAAAGCTCATCTTTCAAACCAGCAGTCTAAACCCCACAGATATCAAGGAACGCTTTTCATTCCACTAATTTATTCGTGTTTTTCTCGTTGCCATGTTCCCACCAATCACGTAGCTCCTTTTTCTGCCTTTGAAAGCACACACAACCAACAATTCCCCTATTCGCTCTGACGAAGGGCTAATGCTCGAAACGTCACCTTTTATAAGCGTAACGGTGGCCAATTTACCATTTTAACTTTGTTGATATATTCAAATTATTTCGTTAGCCCCACCGCCCACCGACGCAGCCCCAAACAGTTTCTTTGGAAACTATCAGCCTTTATTCTTAAAGTTGTGTGTTTGGAGACCTTTTTTCTCTCCATGATGGCCGAGGAGATCTTTGATCTGTGTGACAATGTGAAAATGACCACGGTATTTTATAACAGTACAATTTACCTCATTCCCTATAAAGCTCTATAATATTCCTATGATCTCCCCTGCTTCATTAGCGATTAACTAGCAGTCAGTCTTCTGTAGTCCCCCTTCTATACTCTTTCGGAGACGATTGATCCCCCTCTACACCCCTCCCCCCAAAAAAAACATGTGATCCCAAAAACCTTTCACCTCTCCCTTTCCCAAGCGATGAGTGAGACTGCTCGCTAAGACTACTCAAAAAATAAATTTCTTCACGGTAAATTCAAATTCTGATGTTTCACAAAGTATAAGTATGTAAATGATCTTTCCAACTTAGTCTAAATCATCTGTAGATCTCGCGTTTGTTTGGATCAATGTGAGTATCTGAGCAACTGCTAAGCTACTCCTCCCTTAAACCAACGTTAACCCAAACTCGTCATTTGACTGTTGTTGTGTTAAGAGAGGGGTGGGTGTGCAATTGCTCAGATACTGAAATTGATCCGTTACTTTGGTCCAGGCTCCTCCGGGAATATGAGCCATTAACAATCTCCCTTCTCCACCACGCACAGTCCTGGTTTAGCATATCAAGTGTGGTCCATGCCACTAGATGTGACCACAGTGCTTCCTCTCAGTCTGAACATTTCGCTGTGAGATGTTTTTGGGCGTCTTCTTGTCCTCGCAAGGGTTGTGGAAAAACTCCGTGAGACCGAACCCTTCTGAAAAGTAAATATTTATTATCCCTTTTTCTCTGCCTCCATGGTGAGCACAAACTTACCAGTTAACAAATACGTACTACAATTTTCAGTCGAGTGAGAAGCGATGAAAGCTTGGCGACCAAGTTTTGAGATTAAAATCGAAAAACCAGCTCCGTTTCCATTGGCAAAGTGTCGCTTGCCTTCCTCTGAAGGCCTCCCAAATTTGACGGTTGACGACGCAGAAGTCTTGATATTTAGTTACCAAACGAAGAAAACTGCCAGTGACTACTCAACGGCCAAATCCCCGTCCCCAAACTTTCTCCGTCTCTTACTCAACTTATGATCGTAGTAAAAACTGTTACAACTAACCGACTTTACTAACGGAGACACTGCTTTTGTAAAGGGCCTAATCGAAAATCGCTGCTCCAATGGAATATACTGAAGAGCAATTGAATTACTACAGGATCTGTTATATTGTCACCGATGTACTTGCTGAAGCCTTCGAACAATCTTCAAACAAGAATGGGACAATCGCCACAAGGCAACCCTGGGAGAAAGGAAAGATGAACCGAAAAATGGAAATGACTTTGAGATCAATGAATCCAAACGAAACAGAAGTAGAAACGCCCTTCTCTTGAAAACTATGAACAATGGTGACAGAGCGGAATGGGATTGTACCATGCTGTTTTATGCCATTCTTTAGTCGGATTGCATCAGCGATCTCAGTCCAACTGTAGAATCAAATGTGAATGACCTCAGGATATTTCGCAATGAAGTATTTGCACATAAGGTACGAGGCCACCTTTCCAGCATAGATTTTCAAAATGCGATTGTAAAGGTAAAAACTGCATTTGACGCACACGGTCTTCCGACTCAAACAATCCATAAAATTTAAACTCAGACAAGTTTCCCGACGGAAGAGTTAAGAAAACTTCTAATACAAGTACAGACCCTTGAAGAACAGTTGCTAAACGAAGTCTTCCCATTTTGTATTCTCCCTCCTAAACCTACACATGACGTCTTCCCTCGCAGATCGGAGGCCGATAAAATCACACAACACCTCATGGAACTCAAAGATGCCAACAAAGACAGCTTAAGCACTTTGTATTTATCCGGAAACCCTGGAAGTGGAAAATCACAGCTGGCCCATCTAGCAGCCAAGCGATTTTTCGAAGAGAGCAAAGAAGCTCCGTCTGCGATTTCATTTGTCGTGACAATTAATGCCGAAAGTTCAGAAACACTTTTGGAATCGTATGCCTCCTTCGCTCGACATTGTAAATGTCCGGATTCCTCAGTTAAAGACAATCGTAATTGCAAAGATTTGAGCACAGACGAGAAAATTGCAAATATCAAAGCACTAATCAGCGCAAAGATTAGGCTTTACACATCGTGGTTATTGGTTGTTGATAATGTCACTAGTTTGCCTCGTGTACGCACTTATTTGCCAGATCCAGGAAACCAACAATGGATGGGTGGGCAATTGCTAATAACAACACAAGACACCCAGGGGCGGATCCAGGGGAGGGGTTGAGGGGGTTGCAACCCCCCCTTTGAGCAGCATTTTAATTTTTTT
This sequence comes from Stylophora pistillata, assembly GCF_964205215.1. Taxonomy (NCBI): domain Eukaryota; kingdom Metazoa; phylum Cnidaria; class Anthozoa; order Scleractinia; family Pocilloporidae; genus Stylophora; species Stylophora pistillata. Next base: position 11,455,607 of record NC_142523.1, read on the forward strand.
TAATTCTTCTTTAAAAAAAATAAGAACAAAATTGTCTTTTACGAAGTTGTTTCACTTCCACCATTCACCTGCTTTTGCGGATTTAAAAAGATAATATACATTTCGCAACTTCTGTCAGTGTGGGGGATCAGTTACTTGGGAGGAAGTCTTATTAGGATCGCGTGACGTCCTCAGGGTCATATATAATAGGAACACAGGTGAAATTCATTCAAGCGTAAACGAGCGGGATTGGGACCGAGCGAATGTTTGAGTCAGTTGCTGAGGTCGAAGAACGTACGAACTAGAAGCTGTCATGAAGAAAATAACCGATTTTTATGCGAAGAAATCAGGTAAGTTCGTGGTTTTTTTTTTAAAAGACGGTTAATTATATTTAATAACAATAATAACTACTTTCAACACCCGATAGCCTTGACATACCGTGCAATTCATACAACAGATACAAAGTGTATTTTTCATTGTCCACCAGTTGAAAGCTGACTGGCAAGAAAATCATGTCTTTTGAACATAAATAAACATTTTGCAGGTTCAGCCCAATCGAGGCCTGAAGATAATGAAGGTATTAATGAAGGTAAGCAGAAATAAAATTGTTCTTAAACGGAGACAGAGAAAATAATTTATTATACTTCACTACGTGAACTGTCATTATAATTATAAACACAGAAAGCTTCGACATCCGATAGCTTCGACACGCGATAGCTTCGACACGCGATAGCCTCGACATACCGTGCAATTCATACAAAGTGTATTTTACATTGTGCACCATATTGAAAGCTGACTGGCAAGAAAATCATGTCTTTTGAACATAAATAAACATTTTGCAGGTTCAGCCCAGTCGAGGCCTGAAGATAATGAAGGTATTAATGAAGGTAAGCAGAAATAAAATTGTTCTTAAAACGGAGACAAAGAAAATAATTTATTATACTTAACTAAGTGAACTGTCATTATAATTATAAACACAGAAAGTGCTCCTCCTAACAAGCAGCCAAGAATCAGCAACCCTGACGATCAGGCTGGAGGGTCTGGGATCGAAGGTAGAATTTCTTATTTTTATTTATCCGAAAAGTAAACTTATATCGGCCAGCACCAACAAAAAGTATTTATTCCAACGTTGCAAGAAGTCTAGTGAATTCCAAATAAAACTGACTAGTATTATAATTTCGTTTTGTACACAGCTTTGCCCGATGAAGTATTGGTCGAGGTGTTTAAAAACTTCTGCCTTAAAGAATTGCTTAAAACAGTGTGCCTGGTCTCAAAGAGGTGGAGGCACATTATAAACAACAATAACATTCTGTGGAGTTGCCTACTTCTTGATGAGTGGCCCATGCAATATTTAAATGAAGAACAAATTGTTAATTTCATGTCGCACTCCAGTGGGTTCAGATATTTATCTATAAGATATATCGAAATAACAACATCAGAAAGGAGGCTTCAAACATTGTTAGGAGATAGTCTGGGATTTTCTAAACGTTTGAGATATCTGGATTTAAGTGGCCAACCGATATCATCCCTTAATTTCCTATTGACTGACTCTAATTCTTCTCCTCTTGAAACCTTAATCCTAAATGACTGTAGAAAAATAGATACTTGTTGTTGCACGGCTATTTTAGAGCAATTACAAAATCTTACAGTACTATCACTCAACAGAGTAGGATTCACTGCCAATCAAGTGGCAACTATTACTTCCTCATTATGCTCATTGAATGTTCTGTGCCTGGTTGGTGTAAGCCTTGAAAGAAACGACGTAAGGCTGATTTTGCAAAAATTGAACAGCCTTCAGTTTTTTGAAATATCTTGCAGTTCCGAAGATAAAGAATATATTGATGCTCTAGGGGAAGAATATGACGTTACTTTTGTCTGCCTCTAAGAGTAAAAGCATGTTACATACTATAGCGGCATAACAGTGTTATGTTATAGAAAATAGTTTGTCATTTAGTGAAGGTATATATAACCAAGACATTTTTCATGTGACCTGTAAAGTACAATAAAAGCAGGCTATTGTATTTATTTAATGCATGTGTGTCAATTTTATTGAGGTTATTGCAAATAGATAAAGGACTAACCTATTAAAAGTTGTGAATGTATACAAATAAACTCTTTTTGTAAATTTTAGATGTAGCTGCAAAATGTCCTGTGCCTACCACTTCTGGTTCAACCACAGGCACAAAGATTGATTTGGGAACTGTTGTCAAAGATGCTGCAGGCTCTTGGGATGTTTTGAGGCGATTATCGCACGAAATTACAGATGAAAAAAGAATGCAATACCTTACATTACACTGCAAACCTTCTGAGTCTGATATACCTCATTCTCATCAAGTTACCAAAGGAAAGAAGACATGGAAAGTTTCTTTTCAATCGAAATGGCTGAAACAGTTCCCATGGCTTTGCTACAGCTACATACTTGAAGGTGGGATTTGTAGTCACTGTATCTTATTTCCTAACAAAGTTACCAAGGGTACAACACCAGGTGTATTGGTCACAGTACCGTACCAGAAATCTTACACTAAGGCACTTGGCAAGGATGGCATCCTCAACTGTCATGAGCAATCTGCGATGCATAGATACGCAACTGAACAGGCAGACCTCTTCAAACAAACTTTTCAGAATCCTGAGAGGTATAGAGTAGATTCCCAGCTGGCGACGGCCGAAGCCAATCAAGCCACAGAGAACAAAGAAATTCTACGACAGATTGTTCTAGCTGTTGAGTTTCTAGCAAAGCAGAGTCTGTCCTTTAGAGGACATCGTGATGATCGTGTCGATTTTTCAAGTTATGAAACTAACAGAGGAAACTTTGTTGCTCTACTTCAATTACTTGCGAAAGGAAACGAGCCTCTTCAGAAGCACCTCATGTCAGCAAGCCGACAAGCAAGATATACCAGCAAAACTATTCAGAATGAGGTCATTCACGTGTATTCATCAAAAATTAAGGAAAGGCTGACAGCAGAGCTGAGGGACAAGGGCCTCCCTTTCACGATTATAGCAGATGAGGGTACAGATCCACACTCAAACCAGGAGATCTTATCTTTATGCCTGAGGTTTGTGGACCAGTCTTCGCCAAACGATCCTCATGTCAAAGAATGCCTGATTAGTTTTATGCACTTACAACGAACAAATTCCACCATGATTTCAAGGAAGATTTTGGAATCTCTCTCTGATCCATCTGTTTCTTTGGATCCTAGCAACATCCGTGGTCAGGCATATGATGGAGCTTCTGTTATGTCAAGTGGAAAGGAAGGAGTGCAGGCTAAGATAAAAGAGTTCAGTCCGTTGGCTCTTTTCACGCACTGCTATGCTCACTGCCTAAACCTCTCCATCGCAGCAACATGCAAACTGGCAGAAGTGCGAAATTTGATAGGTCTGATTAACGAAGCATATCTTTTTTTAAATAACAGCCCGAAGCGACAGCAGCTGTTTGAGTTGACACTGAAAGAATACCTTCCTGAGAATTCTCACAGCAAGCTTCCAGGTCTATGCAAGACACGCTGGGTGGAAAGGCACACATGTCTAGATGTTTTTCTTGAAATGTATGAGATTCTTCTCACATTTCTTGATGCTATTGTTGCCCCCCACGAATACCCGAATTTAAAATCATCTACTGGAAGCTGGAACTGGGACAAGGATACCATCACAAAAGCCCAGGGACTGAAAGCCTCTTTGTCGTCATTTCAGACAGTAGTGGTTTTCATTACAACCAAGAATATTCTTGATGAAGTCAAAGCTCTTGCATCAAAGCTGCAGAAACGGGACCAAGATATTTATGAAGCATACATGATGGTTGATGAAGTAATTGGAAACATCAAGTCTGCTAGAAAAAACATTGACAGCGACTTTAAAGTGTGGTACACAGAAGTATTAAACCTTGCCGAGAAACTGGGAATCGTGGAAGCCGTACCCAGGAAGACAAGCATACAGAGGAACCGCTCAAACATTCCCAGCTCTAGTCCAATTGATCATTATAAAAAATCTGTGGCTATTCCCCTCCTTCATTCCTTGATTAGTCAAATGGAAGACCGGTTTTCTGTCGAAGACCGCCACGCACGCCACTTGCTTTATCTTGTTCCCTCAATCATAGTTCAAAACACCATGGAGCTATCTGAAGCAACAAAAGGCATGCTGTTCTGGGAGAATGACCTTCCTTTTCCCAAATCCCTTGGGAATGAGCTGCGAAGATGGCAAACTATGTGGCAGTCAACAGAGAAGGACCTCCCAAACAATCTTTTATTGGCACTTGGCGCGTGTGACGAGGATGCTTTTCCAAACATCCATCGTCTTCTACTCATCGCATGCACCCTACCAATCAGTAGTGAGGAAGCTGAGCGGTCCTTTTCGCTCATGAAACGGATCAAGACCTCCACCAGATCAACGATGTCTGAAGAGCGCTTCTCAGACCTTGCTGTAATTGCGATGCATTACCCTGAGAGATTCGAGGTAGACGAGATCTGCGAGGCTTTTGTAAAAGCCCATCCAAGAAGACTTTTTCAGGCTTCGTTGTTTGATTAATGAGGTATGCTAATGCAGTAGAAAAACGACAACAACTGCTGGACAGTTCAATCATACATTATTATTTTTTAATTTCTGTCTGAGAAATAAGATTAATCCCAGATTTTATATCATGCCTTCACAAAATCTAAACATCATATTTTTGGGGGACAGGTATGACACTGGAACTGTTAAGAGCTCACGCCAGAGGCATGGGGCCATCACTCGCCTTCTGCCATTGGTGATAAAAGTGTACTACAATAATGTACAAACGGGCCGCCGCAAGGGTTTCAATAAAAGCCGGTTACCGGCGGTTTACTGCCGCCTGTCATGCCTCTTTCAGCCGTCTATTCACAGTTTGTAATTCTTAGTCTCTCTTCTACTAGAACTAAACTAATAAGTAATGCAAGAAAGCAACGGAAGAATTCTAGAACGGAAGACAACGTCAAAAAAAACACTCTTTCCAACCTTGAAATACAGGCTACAACAACACGCCTTTTGATGCCCAGAATGCTGGAAATTGCATTTCCGAGCTTCTAGATTTCAAATTTTTCTGGGGGGGCATGCCCCCAGACCCCCCTAGTTGGAAGGGGCCTTGCGGCCCCTTCTAAATCACCGACATCTGTACAACCCCCCCTTTCAGAAAATCCTGGATCCGCCCCTGACACCGAGTTTATTCCTTTAACAAGCTCCTCCATTCAGCACATCTCAGTAAGCAAAGGGATGCTCCTTGATGATGCCAGATCTTTGCTGAGGCTCCTAACTGGTGTCACTGATGACAAGATGGAAGAAAAAGTTGGGAATTCATTGGACCACCAGCCGCTTGCTTTGGCCAGCGCCGCCATCTTTGTAAGACAAGTTCGGGAAGGTGAAATAGCTTCAAATTTCGGTTGGACCGACTTTCTAGAGAAACTAGAAAAAGGACAGCTACACACAACTCAGGACATTCAAGCCAAAACAAACTGAAGCTACCCAAAAACAATGACCACAGTAATAACAGCCGCCTTAGAAAAGGCAATGAGTTCCGACAGAGCTTTCAATCACTTGTTCACTTTTCTCTCTCTTTGTGCGCAACAACCATTACTAAAAGATGTTGTCGTCGACTACATTATGGAAATGGAAAATAAATTAGAAGATAAAGTCACAATTGGTGTAAAAATAAGTCGATGCCCGCTTTTGCTGTTTGACGAGGAGGAGAGCGGTATCTAAATTCGAGTGCATAATGTCGTCCATTACGTTTTAAGCAGTTCAATAACTAAGAAATCTGCAAAAGATGAGCAAATCAGATCCACACTAGGGGTTGTTTCATCCTTCTCCAGATTTGAGGATCAAGACTCTCTGGTCATTGTCACGAAAATTGTTCCTCATTTGGCAAAAGTGATTACAGACACCGAATATTTGTTTTCTAAAGAAGGAATATTTCAAGTCGCTGAAATTGGTGCATTGACTTTGCAGGACTATTCTAACGTCTTTACAACCCTCGGGAGAATGTGCCGCAAGCATTCTCAATATCCAGCTGCAAGAAGCTACTTTACTGCAGTCCTAGCCATTATCAAGTCAAGAGACCCAAGTAATGAATTACGAAAAACAGATATCTATAGTCAACTGGGTGTTGTCCACTTGCAGATGGGTGACCTTAACCAGGCAAAAGACTGCCACGAGAGAGCGCTGGGTGTTGAGCTGGAAAAGCTCGGACCTGAGCATGTTGATGTCGCAACGTCTTACGATAACCTGGGTGTTGTCCAACAAAAGACTGCCATGAGCGAGCACTGGATGTTAGGCTAAAAAAGCTCGGACCTGAGCATGCTGATGTCGCAACGTCTTACAATAACATGGGCCTTGTCCACGAACAGCTGGGTGACCTAAGGCAGGCAAAAGACTGCCACGAGCGAGCACTGGGTGTTTGGCTGAAGAAGGTCGGACCTGAGCATGTTCACGTCGCAGCGTCTTACGATAACCTGGGTGTTGTCCACCGAAAGCTGGGTGACCTAAAGCGGCAAAAGACTGCCACGAGCGAGCACTGCGTGTTAGGCTAAAAAGGCTCGGACCTGAGCATGTTCACTTCGCAGCGTCTTACAATAATCTGGGTGTTGTCTAATTGCTGCTGGGTGGCCTAAACCAGGCAAAAGACTGCCACGAGAGAGCGCTGGGTGTTAAGCTGGAAAAGGTCGGACCTGAGCATGGTGATGTCGCAACGTCTTACGATAACCTGGGTGTTGTCCACCGGAAACTGGGTGACCTAAAGCGGGCAAAAGACTGCCACGAGCGAGCACTGGATGTTACGCTTAAAAAGCTCGGACCTGTGCATGTTTCTGTCGCAACGTCTTACAATAACATGGGCCTTGAACACGAACAGCTGGGTGACCTAAGGCAGGCAAAAGACTGCCACGAGAGAGCACTGGATGTTAAGCTAAAAAAGCTCGGACCTGAGCATGCTGATGTCGCAACGTCTTACAATAACATGGGCCTTGTCCACAAACAGCTGGGTGGCCTAAAGCAGGCAAAAGACTGCCACGAGCGAGCACTGGGTGTTCGGCTGAAGAAGCTCGGACCTGAGCATGTTCACGTCGCAGCATCTTACGATAGCCTGGGTGTTGTCCACTCGCAGCTGGGTGACCTAAAGCAGGCAAAAGACTGCCACGAGCGAGCACTGGATGTTAAGCTAAAAAAGCTCGGACCTGAGCATGTTGATGTCGCAACGTCTTACAATAACATGGGCCTTGTCCACTCGCAGCTGGGTGACCTAAAGCAGGCAAAAGACTGCCACGAGCGAGCACTGGGTGTTTGGCTGAAGAAGGTCGGACCTGAGCATGTTCACGTCGCAGCGTCTTACGATAACCTGGGTGTTGTCCACTCGCAGCTGGGTGACCTAAAGCAGGCTAAAGACTGCCACGAGCGAGCACTGGATGTTAGGCTAAAAAAGCTCGGACCTGAGCATGTTGATGTCGCAACGTCTTACGAAAACCTGGGTGTTGACCACCGGAAGTTGGGTGACCTAAAGCGGGCAAAAGACTGCCACGAGCGAGCACTGCGTGTTAGGCTAAAAAAGCTCGGACCTGAGCATGTTCACGTCGCAGCGTCTTACAATAATCTGGGTGTTGTCCACTTGCTGCTGGGTGACCTAAACCAGGCAAAAGACTGCCACGAGAGAGCGCTGAGTGTTAAGCTGGAAAAGGTGGGACCTGAGCATGTTGATGTCGCAACGTCTTACAATAACCTGGATGTTGTCTACGAACAGCTGGGTGACTCAAAGCAGGCAAAAGACTGCTATGAGAAAGCGCTGGCTTTTCACTCAAAAACACTTGGTCTGAAACACGTCAAGGTAGCACATACAAGTAATTGTATTATCATCATTTTTATTGCTATTGTTATCATCGTTGCTAAGCGAAGCGTATATCCCCTTAGCTTTTCTTAGATTTTTATCAGAAATTTTAATGCCCTTTTTGATTTTTAAGTATTTCAACATAATTTTTGTAAATTTTTAGTGATTATGGTGAAGGTAACACATACGCACAAAAACCTGGGCGCTGTGCACAATAATGGCGGTGTCATGCAAGAAGCAAAGGAGTGTCATGATCATGCATCGGCGATTTATATCAAGAACTTTGGCCCTGAGGATGACCAAGTGAGATTCGTTCAGGATGCACTTGCTCGGCTACAGCAAGAAAGAGAGAGAAAACATAATTCTTGACCTCTTTCTAAAAAGAAAAAATGCGCGTAAGTTTTGACGTGCCTGGACAACATTCTGAAACTTTAAACTTTAGACTGGAAGATGACGAAGTGAGATTTGTTCAGAATGCATTTGTTCAGCTAAATACAGCAGAGCCGAACTTTAATAACTTATTAAGTTCAATAATCGTAAATTCGTAATTGTTGTCGCGTTATACTCGTTACTCGTAGATCCGTGAAGATCAAATCGAAATTGAGAGTTCAAGCAAAGATATAAAGGCTTCAGTTTACAGCATACTTATAGAGATTAAGTTTTATGCAATTTATACTTATACATCTAATTGTGGTGCGTTGTAATTTAGAAAAGTTAAGAAACAACAAAAAATTGTATCGCAAGCTTGATATTGCAGGCTAAAGAGCTAATCAGAGTGCAGTCACTTACGTTTGGCACGTGCGGAAACCGATATGCAAAAGTCAGAGCTGAAAACTACATTCAAATCGCAGGAACTTTCGCAGGCTCACTCTTGAAACCATAGCAACACTAGACTAAAAATGGCAGAATATTTAAAAAATTGAAACGCGGTGCGGTTTTACCCTAAAAGTAGAACGCCAGTAGAGAAATTAAGCTTCAAACTTTCACCTCAGATGTCTCTCTAAAGGGGCACGATTGCACATCATAGTGTCATCCTTCCTGAAATCAATTGTTCTATTTCATCGTCAAAATTTGTTTTGAGTAAGTCCGGCTGCGTGAGCGGTCATCAGCGATAGTTTTTTTTATCATACTTTCTCCCTAACAAGGTAGTCTTAATGGATCAAAGATTTTAAGGCTTTCAATTTTTTTCTAAAAAACTACACTATATCATACCATTGCTATGGATTTATAGATGTCTACGTGACATGCGCAGCTTTTTATATGTATTTAATATAGAACCAAAACCTGTCACTCGCTCTCAGGATTTATACATAAAGTGGAGATATCAATTATGACTGTTTAAAAAGTCGTCTATGACTTTGTTGCAACGAATGTTTGACTCTTTTTGGAGTATGTTTCCTCTAAGCCAGGTAAATTTAGTTTCTAGTTTTTATATCGAAGTAAAAATTTGAAAATTGTTCATAGCGGAGTCACGGACAATGGTTGCTTTTTACGTGCTTTGTGTGTTGTAATTTTACAATTGAAGGCGATGAAATCTGGAACAACCGTCAATTAAGTACGCTAGTTCGGGCTGATTATTAAATGCATAACGTAGTAACATTTGGGTAGTTTTTGTTTTTGCGTTTTGGTAGTTCGAAAGGCTCGTTGGTAGAGCAAATACCCCTAGAAAACGCGGGTAAATCCTAGATTTCCGTCATGCGAAAAATCCGGGCGAATGCGTAGAATCCACTTGGTTCTAATCATGCGCCATTTGTCGGTGATTTTCGTCAAATGAACACGCTTGCTGATACACAAAATACTGCAGCTATTTAAGACAATTTACATAAGGAGCACAAAAATTCCTATGTGTGAAATCCTAGCCTCGCCACTACCTACCAACCTAAAATGGCTTTGTTCCCATAAGCATCAAGAGAGCTCTTTCTCATATTCGATCAGAAATCAACCTAGATAGAAACAGTTTAAAAGTTCGTATCTTCTGGCGCACTCTTTAGAAAGCAATTCTGCTTTAGTTTGAGGCGAGCAGAGGCTGGTGTAAGAGAAAGTCGGGCAGAGCTCGAAGGACGATTGTCGCGTGTGTCCCACCGCATTCTTCCGTGCGCATGTCTAGTGCTTACCTCCGCTGACCTGAAAATGACAAGTCTCCTTCGCAGCAGTTCTTTGACTAACGGCTGCTTCCTAACGAGAAACATTCCTTTCCCTTTTAGATTGTGCTGATAAAATTAGCATCTTACAATTATATATATTTTTACTATTATCATTACTTTTTTCTGCCCCAGTTCCCTTAGACACTTGGAAGTCTAACATTTAGTGGATTGCTAGTGTTTTATGAAACTCGTAACCTGCTCAACAAGTCCATTTAAACACTTATATAGCGGCCCGAGTTAGAATCCGAGCCGCTCTTCTAGGTGAACTTTGCACTTATCGCATTTCTGGTTTTCTTGCTCTTGGGAATAGATCTTCAGATTTGTACTCTCTAATTTAAATTTTTTTTTAAGAAATCATTTTTGTTCTTATTTTGTTAATTTTTTTTAATCCTGTCATCATTTATTTACCGAATAACGTATGAGAAACTCTTCCTGGACAAAACTGGCAAAATGCATCACTAGCATAAATTGCACCTACCTTTGTCGCAATATCATTTAGAAGACAGACATCGAGGTAACGGTAGGTTTGATTTGCTTTTCAAATATGTTAACACTCTCAATCATTAGATATTTGCTTTAGCTCTGTCAGGAGCTTCGAACCTAGAGCTCCGAGTTTCGGTTGCCTACTTGGCTTAAAATCACGACTTTTTCTGGGACAGATCATTCATAACATGCGCTAGATAATTCTAATGCCAGACAGTTTCATTTCTAATGCTTCATGACCTCGAAAATCGGTTTTGGTGTAAAACAGCCCAATCACGTGGGCACCCGGACGGACAGAAACCACAAACCAACTGAGTAGCAGAAGTTCATGTTTTTCAAGAGCTCAAGTAAGTTATTTAGTTTCATTCTCCTACACTCGATAAATGTTATCAACAATTTAGTGCACTTTTCTGAAGCCTCAGTTAAATCTCAAGTAATAATGTGTCGTGAGCCTGTCATGCCTTTGATTCATTTCTTCCAATTTAACGGCGAAACAAACAAAGTAAGGAAATTTTTCACGGGTGGATATAAACACTGATTGAAATTGAAAACTGCGATATATAAAGCCAATTCACTACGCTTGGCATGCGCAAGTTCTTTTCCAGGCAGCCGAAATTCAACCTTAAGGCAATTTGAAAATAATGGTAATTTAGCGACACCCAATCACTACAGAGATTCCATAACTGAACCCCTCACCTTTGTTGGGCGAAATATCGATCTCCAGCACACTAAAACGTTATTCCTCAGCGAATGACATGAGTAAACCTTTAAAACGTCGGTATATATCTAAAGGACCACTCATTTATCGCCTGGATGTGGGTGGTAAGGAGGGGGAGGCTTTTTGCGATCGCTTGTCTTTCAGAGTTTAAAGCAATTAAAGGGGTGACCATAGAAAATTGATTGCCAATGAGAGGGGATCATTGAAATATTAAAAACTCTTAAGGAAGGGGGAGAAATCAGGTGAATTTTATTGTGACACAGCCAAAATCCTCCACCCCCTCCCCCCCCATAGATAATGACCGAATCCTACACAATGATTAAGATCTGCTATTGTTTTAAAATAACAAGCGCGCTTTGCCATCTTCTCGCACTTAGAGCTTAAGCTTAATTTTCCTCCTCTTTCTCCTTCCTTCTCCTTCTTCTCCTTTCCTTGTACAGCGGCCGTGCCAGGGAAGGGAACTCTCTTAGCATAATAACAAATAGAGCATCAAAGTCTTACATGTGAATTTATAAGACAGAAATCCAATAAACACGACTGTCTGCATTGTTTACACCATGAATGGACCATGCCAATTTTCTTACATTTTTTTTTAACCTCTAGCAAGTTGTCAATCCGCACTATTTCAGATCTCTTGTTCAGGAACCAGTCGTTGGTTATAGCCCAGAGGGGGAGGGGGTGGAGGATTATGGGGATCATTTGGTTTTTAGGGAGAAAAAAGTGGGAATCATTCGTCGTCGATAGAGTATAAAAGGAAAGAACTATAGATAATTGACGTCTGTCTATTATCTACCAATGAGAAGGGCGGGGTGGGGAAAAGTCATAAGAATTTTACAGAGCGTTACCGGGGATTAGCTAAGACATGATAATTGAAATCCTCGCCCCCTTCCCTCTCCCAGGCGATAAATATTGACCACTCCCTGGGTTCATTTCTCTGAAATAGAATCTGTACTGAGATTTTTGTCAACATTTACCTTTTATTGTTAATTTATCTTCTATTATAAGAACAAAAAATTTTGAAATAAAAAAAGGGAATTTTTGAGATAAAAAAGGGGGTCCCACCGTTTCCGAGGCTAATGCAGTACTTATATAATTCCTATATTATCATGAAAATTATATCTAAGAGCACTGGCTGATTTGCGTTTTCGAAAATTATTCCTTTTCCTCCGCTACGAATCTATTTCAGCGGAAGAATGACATGGCTCAATTCCGAGAAAAAAGTTAATAAGTCATCGTGCTCGTACGCGAGAAAATGCCGATTTACCTCTGGTGGGTTCCGAATATAAGGGGAACGGATTTGAACTACAACCGAAAAAAGAAACATTGAAATATTTTCGAAGCTTTTAAACCGAACCGAATATCCGGCGATCAAACCCCGTGCATTTCCCCACCTCCCTTTGATCCTCCACATTCCCCCGATCCCCCATAATCCCCCGGTGCCCCTTTTCCCCCCTTCCTCTCCTGATCCTTTCCTTCCCAAACGAATCTGCATCGTCCTTTTCTTCAACGTTACATTTACACTTGTGATTTTCTTCATGTGTATCAGCCATCAGGCCATCAAGAAAGAAGAAAGGCATGGTACGTTATGGATCATGAACAAGCTTATCAAATCAAGTTCACTTTTCATTTTGTTCTTTAAGTTTTGTTTGCTGGCTTTTGTTTGTTTGTTTGCTTGTTTGTTCTTTACTTTAAATGAGCTTTTCTCTTTTCTTATGCAAAAATAATTGCGGTTGGATATGACCGAAATTTCTTTTAGGAAATAATTAAAGCGATTTTCTGCTTATGAAATCAAAGAAGCTTCAATCAAAATTGAATTGAGTTGTTAGTCACATGTAAGGGTAGGGTGTGATTTTTCATTAGATTGCCATGGTAACCATGTCTTTCTGGATATGTTTAGTATCTACCCATGTACAAGGAAATGTGCATCAGCTGGAGGAGAGAATTGACATTCAGATCTTGGTAGTTAAAGGGTCAACGCAGTGAAAAGCATAAACGAGTAGAAAATATCTTTTATAGAACGCGAGGCGATTCCCACAAAAGGTTTTCCTCAATTACTGCCATTGAATTAGTGCTTTTTCTTTTAGGTTTCAAAGATGATGCCACAAGATCCACGCAATTTATTGATCAACTTAAAGTTTATGAAAAGTCTCGCTTAGATACTACTGTTGTTGATAGCGTGGTGCTCTCGATAAAGTATACGTTTTAATTACGAAATGTCAAAATCTTAAGTACAAGCCAGATATGCTAATCTTGCAGACTGCAAGTGCTCGTGCACTAAACTATGTATGCTAATTTCATTGCGAATCACATATGAGCGTGCAACACTGTCCACTTTAAAGAAAGAGTACTAAGAGCGATGATCGCGTAGTGTCTGTCGGATTTATAATGTTCAGAAATCTTGCGCTCTCAAAAAGGCAAAATTACAATTTCGCAAAAAAAAAAAGTTATTTGGCGGGAAAACTGTCTCTGGAAAAAAAGTCTGCGTTCTTGAATTGTGCTTAGTGTTTATCAAACAATATAATAAGTCTTTTAGCGGGAAAAATGTTTTTCGATGTAAAAAAATATTTTCTCCCGTCAAAAGTCAAGTATATCTTTGGTTTTAACACCAAACGCCGTTCAAATCTGCAGAAAGGTTTTTCCTCTTGGCAACCCTCCATACGCAAAAAAAGTAAAGCCTATATGATACAATGTATATACGAAGTTCATATATTTTGAACGGCGGTATTAGATACGTATGATGCACGATCCTCGCAGTAGAGAGCGCTATATATGCAATAGCGAAAATCAGACCTGAAAAAAATCAGGCCTGTACGGGATTCGAACCACTGACCTCCGCGATACTAGTGCAGCGCTCTACCAATTGAGCTAACAAGCCAACTGGGAGCAGGGCGATAAGTTGATTCGTAGTAAACCCGTGATGATAAATCAGATACAATGTATATATAAAGTTCATATATTTTGAACTGCGGTATTAGATACGTATGATGCACGATCCTCGCAGTAGAGAGCGCTATCTATGCAATAGCGAAAATCAGACCTGAAAAATATATGAACTTCATATATACATTGTATCTGATTTATCATCACGGGTTCATTACGAATCAACTTAACGGCCTGATTTTTTTCAGGTCTGATTTTCGCTATTGCATAAATAGTGCTCTCTACTGCGAGGATCGTGCATCATACGTTAAGCCTATATTTTGACTAGTTACCAGGCCCAAACAAACCCAAACAAAACCAAGCACCTTGTCGTGTTGTAAAAGTCTGGATTGACTCTGCCGTGACCTTTGACGACCACGCTGATCTTAACTGTCCTCGAGCTGCCTGGATAATTTACGTCGTATCAATAGAATAAAACATCTTTTGGACAACAAAACTCTTACTTTAATTATTAACGCTCTTGTTTTCAGCAGGCTTTTCTAATGTTCTACTGTTCGGGGTAATACCTCTAGCAAAAGCAATTTCTAAACTACAACTCATTCAGAACTTTGCTTGCAGAATAATCCTAGGTATCAAAAAATTTGATTATGTCTCTGCTGCGCGCAAATCCCTTGGTTGGTTAAGTTTCCCTCAAAAACTTCAATTGAATACCGTTACCATGGTCCATCAGAGTAGAACAAAGCAGGCACCACCCTATCTTTGCGATTTATTTCATGATAGATTTAATGTGTCCGGACGAAATCCTAGAAATATGTCACAGTTAAACCTTGGATGAACAGTTAACCTCTTCTAAGTAATTTTCACTGTCACTACTTTCTTGCTTAGAGTCACTTTTATTATCTTATATTTTACTGTCACTAAATCAAAAACAAAAACAAAAATCCAAACCAAATTTTCAATGAAAAAAATTTATGATTTTACATTTAGTCAAGAAGTTGCCTTGACAAAATAACACTTCAACCAGCCCTGACCTAGTTGATGAAACAGACCCAACTTTCCTTGGAGCCTTCATTTTTGCTTCTTTACTCATCTCCTAGAAAGGAAAGTGATATTACATGAGAAAGTAATACTAGTAAATTTCATTTTTTTTTAACCTTCATTACACAGCAATTGAAAAAGAATCTTAAATTCACAAAATTAATATAATTTGTTAGAGAATGCCTCACAGGTGAATAGTGCTGATTCACTGGTTCAGAAGTGATTGGCAAGTGCCACTGACCGCCAAGCAACCAAAGAAAACAATCTCCAACTATTTTTTGTTAAATTGACAGAAATATACTACTTTTTTTATTTCTGTATGGTATAATAATATATCAAAAAAGCTATTCACTCAAGTGTTGGTGAATATTAAAGTGGTGTATATAAACCCAGCCAAGTGGCAAGGTTAATATCCACCATTATTCACCTCCACTGAGGTGAATACTTGCCACACGGAACAATTTGTTTTACTTGTTAGAAAGAGAAGAAAAATACTCTAAGAAAAATATGTTTTAGTTCACCAGAATTTGTAATGAAGAACAAAATACAAAACTTAACCTGGACAGCAAAAATTGAAGGTTTTTGTTTCAAATCACTGCTTACCTGAATTTTACTCTGCCTCTCTTTCGGCTCCTCTGGAGAAATAACTTCTTCTGCTACCTTGTTTATTGTATTGTCACCTAGCACCTAGAAGGTCAAACAGGAAGCTTAACACTTACCCATGCCACTCTCATAACAACTAAATTCTTGTTTCTCATTAGTAAAATACTGGACATGTCCCAAAACTGAAAAAAAAAATGTTTACATGTGAATAAGAAGTGGTTCATTGAGTAGATTTTAAGTGCAGCTCAAAGATAAGGGGTCCAAAATATGCTTGTTAAACTCGTACAGAATATGCCTACTTAAGAACAGCACCAGACTAATCTTGACAGACAAACATGTACAACGAAAAGAGTGTTTTTGAAAATGCATCCCTATTCTGGGATGTCAAAATTTGTCAACACATCAAGGCAAATTGTTAGAATGTCTTAAGTAACTCTTTCAATACCAGAAGTGATAATTAACAATTATTCCATGAGCGTGCATTGTATGAGATGATAGATAGCCAATTTCAAGCTAATGCGTACACTTACCATAATTGTAGACTATGGTATATTGGCTCATATACCATAATCATGGCTAAGCCAATAGAAAGTCTTGAATTGCATTATCCAATTGTGACCTGAGGCTCACAACTGTGGATGACATTGCAATATTTGTTTGTTATAATTTTAAAATTACATCTTCAGAAACTATTTCCTATGATAATCAAATCATCATACACACAGGATTTGCATCATAAATTTCCTTTAAGTCACACCACCACACCTAACTATTTCCTATGATAACCAAATCAACCTAAACAGAGGATTTGCAGCTAAATTTCCTTTAGAATGATCACACCTAACTTCCAAAATTTTAGAGAATTTCCTGCTGTTGTTCAATTCCTTATAAAAGAAGTACAGTTAGTTAGTTTAACTCAGTAGTTCAGAGTGTCAAGACCAGCACTTACAAGCTCAGAACCACTTGGTCACAAAAAAGGAACTCCAGTACGTGAAACCTCAAGTTAGTGACCTATTTTACTAAGGATTTGCTTGCAATCACCCTTTCTTTTTATCAGTAGTATTTCTTTTGTACTTTCCTGTATAAATAAATTTTATTGTGGCTATAAGTCTGTCTCGTTGTTCAAATAACAACATCAGAACCTGCCTCGGTCACACAATGATCCAGTTTTTAATAATAACATAAAACCTCTCCCTTAAACAATCGAAGCATTATTCAGCCTACATACAGGTTATGAGAATTCTTAAACTTATCAGGTAGAAGTTGTTATCTTGATCTGACACCAAATTCCTGTTACTAATTTTCAAGGAAATGTGTGGTGGCTAGAGAGGAGAATTAGCAATCAGATCTTGGGAATCATGTGAATTCTGAAGAATTGAGTGAGTAAGTAGGTTCACAGTGCAGCTCAAAGATAAGAGGCCCAAAATATGTCTGTTAAACTCATAGAGAATCTGTCCAAGACCAGGGCAAGACTAGTCTTGACAGAAGAGCATACACATTTAAAACAGTGTTTTAAAGCATGCATGTCTATTCTGGGATGTCACAATTTTTCCAAACATTAAGGCCAAGTATTAGAAATTGTCTAAAGGGATATAATTCACTCAAACTTTCACTAACTAAGGAAGCAAAATTGAAGAGTGGGAGAGCAAAAAAGCCCTGAGTGACTTATGACAAACTACAAGGCTCTCCTTCCAAATTGTCATGTATCGCCTGACAAAAAAGTGAGAAGTTGGTGTTCCATCACAAATAGCCTTAGGGTTCTATTCTAATCACCCCTTTAACTGTTATCTCACCTTCACTGGTACAGCAGACATGAGTTGAGCCTTTGCTCTACAGTTTGGACAGTCTTGAATGACTAAGAAGAAACAGGAAATTAAAAATAACTTCAATTATACTTTTTTGTCCCTAAACAAAATTCTCAAATGTCATAGCTTAGCAGCTCAATTTAAGCAACAAAAGGACAGTTCACAAATTATGCCTTAGTTTGCACCTGAAAAGTACACATAAATTGTTCTTTTTCTTACAGAAAACAAGTGAACATGCAATTTAAAAGTTTTATATCAATGACTCTCTTGACATTATGGTTATCTTTTTAATTCTGAATAAAAAAATTCTACCCTTACCAATGAGTGGTAGTATAAACTATAATTGTAAAATAATCTGACATGACCAAATAGATTTACCTAATAACCCTAACATCAGTATGCATATTCTCCATACTGCTCTCTATACATTCCCTAGGGTGCTAAGAAGGAGAATTTGTTAAACAATGAAGAGCTTATCTTTTGTTGGTGACGATTTTCCTAATTCTCCAGACCTTTATGTGTGATACAGGGGCGATATTGTATTGAGAAAGTAGATGTTAGTCACTCTTGGGGATAAAGAGTTTAGATGAATTTGAACTAAAAACAAAAAATAATGCTCTGCAACATGTCTTACCAAAGCCAGTCCCTGATACAACCAAAACAGAAAGTCAATGAGCAAGGCAAAGTGTGTGCTAATACCATGAGTTCACAACAGATACAGCAAAGTAATTCCTCATTTAAATCTTTCAGGCACTTCTTTGATCTGCTGTCAACTACCAGTCAAAAGAAAAATTTAACATGAGCTCTAGTAATGCCATTTAAACAATTCTCCCTGTGTTCTTTTAGAGAAATACTTGGCAATTTGGATGGAGAATATAGCATTCTATAGAACTGAGGGGAGAATGGCTAAGTGGCGATACTCCTAGTTGCTTCATGCCAAGAAAACCAGGATAATTAGTCCAACTGGGTGGGTCACTTTAAGCTCTAGTACAGACTTATCTAGTAACTTTTTTTACCAGATATGACACTATGGGCTTTTTTCCCACATATTTCTTCAATATACAGAATGCCTTCAGGGGAGAGTTGCATCATGCATCATGAAGTTGTGTTTAATTCACCTAGCACTTGGAGTTAAATATACCTTTGTTCATTTTAGCTTCTTCCTGTGCACTGTGCTAAAAGATGCTAAGATACCTTAACGAATAAATAATTTTAGTTAAGAAGTGCTGTTCTTGTTGTTGTTGGATACTCCTAAAACCATATATCTCTACCATAAAAGTTTCAAATGTCCTTCCAAAACAAAAATAACTGCTTCTCTTACTCTCAACATTGATTGCCAAAAGATGACAAAAATAGTATCCAGACTTAACTGAACAACACTTAAGGCAGTGGCATTTATGATGGCATTTAAAGAAAATTGAGAGAAAATTTTCAGAAGGTTGGGTTAGTCTTCCTATTTCAATACAGTAACAGGTAGCATCATAATTTCATGTGTCTTTCTAATGATTGAGATAATATCATACACTTTTCTGAAGCATAAAACTGAACTTCCTCCTTTAAATAATTATGTTTAATTTGTACATTTTATTAAATATCTGCTACAAATTAAATATTGTGGTTTCACTATATGATGCCTTTAAATTATGAGAAGTCAAGAATTGACCTGCTTGCCTTCCATGCTGCCTTTGGCCTTCTTTTCACAAGGGGAACTGAAAATTATCAAAACATTACTCAACCCTAGGCCTGACCTGTTTTGCATCTGTGTTTACATAACGACCATAAGTAATACTGTTTTACTTTTTTTTTACTAATTTTTATTTAGTTATATGATTCAAGTAAATTCCATTTCATGACTCATGAATTCTGCCTTTAATTGCAATTGAAACTGATATATGGCATCAGTTTTTGCAAGCAATTCAATATGCAGAATTCTACAGGCAAGGGGATGCTCAACTGATTTGGAAATCTAATTTACCAATTAAGATACCTGTCATGCTTAACATAAAGGAGAAGATACAGTATTGCCACTTTCCCAGGAGGGTATGCCAGTCCATTGCAGTTCATCCCCTTTCCCCTTCCCCCTCAGTAGTTCCTCAAGTTCCCCTGACAGCTTTTTCTGTTACCCTTTTACACACTCTTGGGTGGAGAGAGGAGCTGTGAGAGCACACTCAGTCATGTCCCTGAACACAACACAATTGCCTCTCTGTGGACAACTTATAAACAGGTACCCTTCTATTACAGTACATGAATTCTTCTTATCTTATTTTCATAAGACGTCTTATAAGAATTCATTATTCTATCATATTTCTAGGATCTAAAACCCCACAGTCCCCTCATAAATTTTTCACCTCTCTTTCTAAAAGCCCACACTCCTTCCACTAGGTCCAGTAGCCCTACTAAGGGACCAGTCATTTATTACAGGGTGGGGGGGTAGGCTGGTGCAAATGGGATGGGGGCATACCATTTTGTGCACCTGAAAATGGGGGGCTGCATAAAATTGTGCAACCATTTCTGAGGAGCCATTTACTTCTATGCATTCCAATTTCCGTTGCACAAAAAAAAGAAACACTCATGGAATCATTAACATTAGTCAAATGTGATTTATTATCGAAGTGATGGCATAACAAACCAACATAACATGGTGTATTAGCAGTTCTTTCACATTGGAAAAAAAACTTCATAGATTACTCTGTATTACTCAGTATCACTGTCCTCTGATTCACTGTTTGAGGAGCTGAGGGCAAGTACTCTTTAATTACAAGCTTAATCACTTATAAGCCCTCTTTCCATCATTTGCTTTAGCCAGTAAACTTGTGTCCCTTTCAAGGATATTTGAGCAGGCAACTTCCTTAACTGAAACCTCACCATCAGACAGTAGTTTGGAGATTAAAGCCTTTCTCTTATTTTCACTATTTGCTTTACTAGTTTGGTGAGTTTCTGTGGTTGAGGGCAGGTCATCTTATTTCATGTACAGACTCAAAGGGGGGCCACATTATGTTATGCAGTGGCAAGAACAGGCTCATGGGAAATTATGTATAGGAAAATTAAAATGCACCAGCCCACCTCCACTCCAGCCTCTAATAAATGACCGGTCCCTAACACCTTTCAAAAGTACCCCTACCTCTCTGTCATGTACCTATACCTTAGTACTTCGCTTGGTGATACAGGATTTTTCCATTTACTTCACCTTCGCACACTCCCATCTCTTGATCCTTCTCCAAAGGAGCCCACTTCTTCAGAATCATAATTTTTGGCAGACCTCACTAAAAGTATAAAAAAGCTCTGAATCGTACGCCGACAAACACTGTATTTCTTTTGTTTTAACGCCTGCACCTTCAAAGACAACTACATCACCGTCGCATAGGACAGCGGAGCTACGCTTTGTTAAGCCTGCAGAGCAGGAGTAATTTGGGCGAGCGAGTGCTTAGTTTTGTCTTAGGGAGATATGGCCGCCATCATTGATTTTAGTGGCAAGGGAAGGCTGGGGAGAGAATGCAATTTGTACCGAGGGGGTGAGTGACGGTAAAAAGTAAGGAGAGGGCCTGAGGTTGGTGGGTGAACATCTTACTCTGACTCCAAATCAAACACGACGTCGGATAAACGATCAGGAGCTTGTAATCTTAACTCGCCCCCAACATGACGCCTGCACAGCAGGCTAGGCTTTCTTTTATTTACTAACAAGTTTTTACAAGTTTTTACAAGTTTTTACAAGTTTATTAGGTCTTCCAAAACAGTTACTTACAATAAACACCGACTGCAAATAGCGAGCCAATCTAGGCGGGCGATGTTAAGGACAAACAAACACGAATTAGTAATTGAAGGCGTTAAAAAAGTCGAGTTTGAATACATTATTTGTCAAAAGAGGAAAAAAAAAATGATAAAAAGTGAAGAAAAACATAATTTATGATTGGATTGTAATTAAGATGCCCCTTTTATTTCAGAAATAAGAGTGCTAGTGTCAGCATAACTGTTCAGAGTTTCTAGAGTTTCAAATAGTAATACTTTAATTTTCTTTTTGAACATATGCATTGCCAGTTTCCGATAGCTTTTGGGAATGTTGTTCCAAATTTTAGCACCAACAATGGAAAAAAAGTTTTTATGATGATTGAGCCAACTGATGATTAATATAGTAGTTACCAGAAGATGATGAGCGAGTATTATACTGATGTATGTCTTGTGTAGAAGTATAGATTACAGATATTTTGAGGTGCAGAGTTAGCTGTTATATCAAACTTTAAGATTGATGAAAGTTTGAAGTAGAGCATTGAGATTGGCAGAATGTTAGATTGGGCGAAATATGGAATCGCATGCGTTCTGAAAGTCAGAAAATTGATGAGACGGACGGCTCTCTTTTGGAGTATAAGAATTTTTTTCTAAATGAGATTTGGAAGCTCGGCCCCAGGAAATGAGGCCGTAAGATATATAGGGGAGAAATTAATGAATTTTTAATACTTAGAAGTGTTTTAAAAGGGACAAAGTGTCATAGTCTCGAAATAATTCCAATATTTCTGCTGATTTTTAGAGAAATATATTTAATGTGGTTTCCAGGATAAATGTTGTTCAATTATTACCCCTAAGTATTTAACATTATCCTTACGTTCAAGATCAAAGAACGTTTTAGCGCGGCCATCATAGGCCTTTATGCAAATGTTAAAATTGATGCATTTTTGATATGGATAAAAAAATTATATAGTTCGTTTTCTTAATATTTAAGGAGAGTTTATTTACGATTAACCAGACGACAACTTTAATTAGTTCACAGTTGACGATGGTTTCGAGGGATTTTAGGTTTTTATCAGCGTATAAAAGGTTAGTGTCATCAGAAAAAAGGTAAAAGGTTAACTTGTTTGAGGCCATGTAGATATCATTTACATAAATAAGAAATAGCAGGGGGCCAAGTACACTCCCCTGAAGAACGCCACAAAGGGTACTTTCCTTTCTAGATCATGACGTGGGGACCTACTTGAGTGGGGTCTGGATTCTAGGAGAACCAGTCGTTTACTATACCCCGGATGCCGTAGTGGGATAGTTTATGAAGGAGGATAGAGTGATTCACAGTATCAAATGCTTTTTGAATGTCAATAAATACACCACAGGAGAACATTCCCTTGTCCGCGTTTAATTGAATTTTGTTCACAATATCCAGGATTGCATGCTCGGTTGAGCGCTGTTTTCGGAAACCGTACTGAGACTCGTAAAATAAGCAATGTTCGCTAAACAAGGCCTTTAGGCGGTTGAACATAATTTTCTCAAAGAGTCTAGTAAAGAACGAAAGATGGTCTTAAAATAAGTGAGGAGAATTCGCTACCTTTTTATAATCAAAAAATGGATAGATATTCTAGTCTTCTCGGATAAGGACGAATAAACCGTAGGCCCCGTCTCCTGCAAGGTTAGGGGTAGGAGACGTTAATTTCCCACGCACGAGATTGCTGTGTGGTGGATGTCCTCCCCTGGGTTGGTATGGGTGGGAATTGGCCCTGAAAAGCCCCTATGGGGAGTGGTCAAGTTACGTATGTATGTATGTAAGTGATATAGGACTATAGTTTCCAGGTTCAGCTTCGTCCCCATCCTTAAATATTGGAATAATCTTAGCATGCTTAAGTTTGCAGGGAAAGATACCCCTTTGAACCGAGTTGTTTATTAGAGTTGCCAGAGCGGGGGCTGATATAATAATTATGGTGTGAGCATTTAAGATATATAGGGAGCCCGTTATATAAAACAGCCCGTTCAGTCCTTCACAATCAATTCTGAACCTTCCTTCGTTGAAATGAATTTCAGTATGAACACGACTAATCATTAAAGGACATATGGCACTGTCCATAACAACATCCGAGTGTTCTTTGCTGCGTCCGAGATGACTGACAGTCGGTTTTGGCAAAATGTATTCTGGTTGTAGAGAAGGATCATAGGATTTCCCTTCGACCTTCTGTAAACAGAGCATTTTTCTCATCTAATCTCAGTATGATAAAACCTCTAATACTAGTTCAAGATTCTTGTAGAGTTCTTGGAGAACTCTCCAAGCGGCCATTTTTATAAACAGACAACTGCGACACGAAATTCGGAAATCATTTGGGAAAGATAGGACAAGCTCGGATAAAACTTTTGGATCATGAACAAGCTTATGAAATCAAGTTCACAGATAAATTAAACTTTCAAACACTACTGCAAACATATGAATGACCGGGAAAGTAAGAGTTGCATAATTATTCTCATTCCAACGCGCGCTCAGTTAACAACCCCGAAAGTTATAATTGTGTTCTCTCTCTGGAGCTGTGTATGGTCAAGTCCAGTTTTTAAAACATGTTTTTTTTTGTTCTCGTTTAACAAACTACAACTAATGGACAATTATTTTATGACTTCACTCTGACGAAGACGAATAAATGGCCGCTATTAATAACTATTTTGTGCCAATTCATTTCAGTTTTAGTAGCCTTTGCAAAGATCTCATAAATATCATTAATTTAGCATTGAGTAAAATTTATCAAAATGCAAAAATTGATTTATATGGAGATTTTCATCGCTTCAACATAATTAGTGTCATTTTGAATGGTTGCGTTCAACTGCTGCATACACTGAGAGAGGGGTGCAATTTGTACATGTAATCACATGATTTCGGTGCAATTTGGAATAAATAAGCACGAGTAAATTTTTTCAAAGACTAACAAAATTGCAAGTGCTTATTTATTCCAAATTGCACGAGAAAATCATGTGATTATCTATTAATAATGTACATGAAAAAATACGAGGTAGCTTCTCATAACTACGCAGAAGAAAAGCGCGCGTATCACGTGCAAAAAGAATGTATTCAAACCCTGCAAGTGACATTGACCTTGATATTGACCTAGACATTGACCAATCAGAATGTCTGGTTTGTTTCTTTCTTTGCACTGAATTAACTCTCTTCTGCACTGAATTAACTGAAAACTGCATTAATCTTAACCAATCAGAACTGAGAAATTGTTTCATGTATATTATTAGATCTGAAATCAGACACGTTTTATCAAAATCGAACGCGCAGCGCAAGTCCATTTGAGATCACAAGTATGTGAATGAAGAGTTTTGGGGAGATCACATGGTTTTCAGGGGGAACAGAGGGGTGATCCGTCTTCGCCAACAGAGTATAAAGAGAAAAGTGACCTCGGCAAGCCATGTCTTAATTTCACCAAATATCATCGGAATGAATCAATTTATGGTGAAATAGTAATGAAATAATAAAATAATCCCCTGAAGGAGAAAAATTGTGAAGCAAATTCTAATATCGTTATTGGAGGAGGATAAACAGGTGTCGGAAGAACATCACGCAAAATAGTATTGCCTGGAAACGAAATGGCGTTCTCTTTTTCGAAGTTTTTCAGAACTAATCCTCATAGACAGGCATTTCAAATTCCAGAGGCACCCTGCACTTTAGGGTTTCGAAAACCCGAGCTTTCATAGAGCTCTGAAGATTAAAGGAAGCCTGGACCACAAGAAAAGGTGACTGAAGCTTAACACTTTTTGGGTAACCAAATCAATTATCATACAGCTTGTCAACTAAAGTTCTCCCCAATGGTATGGATAAATTATCATACAGCTTGTCAACTAAAGTTCTCCCCAATGGTATGGATAAATTATCAAACAGCTTGTCAACTAAAGTTCTCCCCAATGGCATGCATAAATTATCATACAACTTGTCAACTAAAGTTCTCCCCCCCTCCCCCCCCCCGGCAATGGTATGGATAAAAGACGAGGCGTCGCTAATAGGAGGAGTTCTTAGGATTCGCTTGAGCTTCTGTTATCGAAGAGAATCCGAAAGTTATTGCTTGTCGTCTTATTTTTTTATATCATTCATACCCCAAATGACACGTTAGTGTGACCTCCCCCCCTCAATTCTTATGACTTTGCTGGATATTTTCCTTACTGCTTGTCTGATTAAGTGCCGAACATACAGTTTGGCAGGTTATTATCTGCGTACAGTAAAAAGTGTTCCTTACTGAAACTTTCAACGTGCTCGCGATCAAAAAAAATTGAAAAAGAAAAAAAAGCCACAATCATCTCAATTAAAATAACACTTTTAATGATCCCCTTCGTTGAGAAGCTCTAAATCTACAGTCATGAAACAATCCAACGAAAAACAAGGAATGAAAACAAAATTCGATTACAACTACGTTGGTGCTAACTGCGATTCCCTCTAAAAACCAACCAAAAATCAGGCTGAAACTGTCCAGGTAAATTGCGCCTGATGGAGAAAACAAAGGAAATGAGCATTGCAGAGCAAACAACGGTAACAATTATAGATAGCGAAGAGAATATGAAGTACGTATGATGCACGATCCTCGCAGTAGAGAGCGCCATTTATGCAATAGCGAATATCAGACCTGAAAAAAATCAGGCCTGTACGGGATTCGAACCACTGACCTCTGCGATACTAGTGCAGCGCTCTACCAATACGTGCATCATACGTATCTATAACCGCAGTTCAAAATATATGAACTTCATATCGGAATATGAGGTGAAAGAACTTATCCCTCAAACATACTCCACTTCCAATAAAAACGTTTTTAAATCCAACTTTAGTACTCGTTCCTGCGGCGCGACTAATTTGAGAACAACAGCTGATTGGCTAACGGTTCTACGGTGAAATATACTGTGTGATGTTTGGAAACCTGCCGTTTGAGGTTTGTGGTGTTCTATATATTTAGCCTTGTATCCCATACACTCCCATCAGTGACCAAGACAGAATTTCTCCTTACAACATCAGAACTATATCAAGCAGACAAGTAATGAGAATAAAGGAAAAAATCAATTAAGGATCATGAGTTGATCCAATAACAAATTCTCCAAACTAACATCATAAGAATTGTATGGCAGACAGTAAGGAGAATAACTAATGAGATCAAACTAACATCATAAGAATTGTATGGCAGAAAGTAAGGAAAATTACTGATTAGATCTTGGGAGTTCATGGGATACATGTCACTTTGTTCAAACTTCAGTTTAAGTGAAAGTTCTCTTTACCTTATATATTTCACTTGGAAATACAGTTGTCATCATTGCATCGTCCGCTGGTACCACAACCCCAAGCAAGGCAATAGTCATGCCTGTAGCTACAATAGCATCCAGGACCCAGCGACTCCCAGTGAGGGCAAATGCTGGCTGAAATAGGAACACAGAAACAAATAATTGATATGGAGATAAAAGTCTTCGTAATGTGTTTGTTAATTATATTGATTTACTGAATGACTGACTGCTGACTCACTGAATGAATGATTGATCTTTCTGTTCTGCTGACTTTTGGGCACACAACGCTAATACTGTTTAAATCTTAATAATATACATGAAAACATTTCTCAGTTCTGATTGGTTAAGATGAATGCAGTTTTCAGTTAATTCAGTGCAGAAGATAGTTAATTCAGTGCAGAAGAGGGTCAATTCAGAGCAGAGAAAGAAACAAACCAGACATTCTGATTGGTCACAATGATTGGTCAATGTCAAGGTCAAGGTCAAGGTCAATATCAAGGTCGATGTCAGGGTCAATGTCACTTGCAGGGTTTGAATAAATTATTTTAGGTGAACTAGATCACACAACAAACTACAACACTCCCACCTTATTGGCTCAAAGGTTGTTGAATTTTTTATGACATGTTCCTCTGTTATTTAAACTCTTACCTTTACAATTTGTGATCCTAGCTCATCATCATCTGGATTACTCCTCTCATTAAAGCAAAACTTAGCTGTCTTTTCCCAGTCCAAGTCTTTGATTTTACTCTCAGCAAGACACAGCCACAACTGACAATAAATTTTTATGTATTACAAAAGATGTTATTCTCTTTATATGGATTACATCACAATCACCACCAAAACATATTTCCTAACTGTAACACTCATGCACCATAATACTCATAGATGAGAGAAGAGGAAAGAAATATCACAACAAAAACTAGACTAAGGATTTGATCATGATAAACCAGAAAATGAACAAAACACTTTGATGAGTCATTGAAAAAAATGGCATAACTTGAGAATAGCACATTTAGGAAGTTCGATGGCATCTAAATTTGGATAAGACTAAATATTCCTTCAGTCCAAAGCAAGGGAAAAGATGAGCAATTTCATCTTTGACATGTAGAGCTACATGTAAATATTAACACCAACACTTTTGACATTACACAATGCACACTTTTCATTGCTTAAAGTACACACTGGCAGAAAGTTTATTGCCCTTCTTTTGAAAGAGGAAGAAGGATTGAAACAATTTTAACATATCTACTCTACCAAAATTGATCCAAATGCATTGAAAAAGATCTTTTTATTATTGTGGGACAAATTTCAAGTAAGAACATGATTAATTTACCATGGAGAGTACTTGATACCAAAGATCAACTTACCCTTCTTCTTCACTGTGAGGGCACACCTTCTTTAAGTCTGGCAATTGCTTTGAATGCAGCAAGCCACTGTCAAGAAAAATTATCCCTGTTTATACAAGGAAACCACTAAAGAAAACTGTCACAAAAAGTAGTCATTACTAATGTGTTTAAATGCCTTCTTTCCAGACTGAGGGATGAAGGAAAATCTAATTTTTGTATCCACGCCTAAAAAGAGACAAGTAGTAAACCACTTTTTGATCATTTTAAGCTTTAATTGTGTAGAACTGCATAGCATTAGACATTAAGTTTTTTCCATTCCATGCTAACGTTCAATGACTCAACCCCATATTACAAAGATTGGAGCCTAAAGTAAATGAAATTTCAATTTTTTTTAGGTGAAAATTTGTCTCACAAAACACAAAAAATTGCTCATCCTCAAAATTGTAAACAATTTGCAACATGGCATCTTTGACACTTGTCAAAGTTTGAAACTGGTTACATTTGATATCGAGTTTCAAAAAATCTCTGTAGTAATCCCCTAAACCTACACATTTTATTTGAGGAAATGAATCCTACTCTCAAAAATTAGATGGCACTTTGCAATGAGTGAGAATTGACACACTGAGTCAAATACAACATTACCACAAATGCACAGTGTATTTGATATCACCTTATATCAATAAGAACAAAAAAACCAGAATGTGCTAGGAAGTAATATAGCATAACTATAATTTGATAATGGTTACAGGTATGCCCTCTATTTTATACAATACATGTGTAATACATCATGTACAGTAATAGTCAGGTAAAGAGAGGATTAAAGAAGTCTCCATGTTTTGATCGAACTATCCACAGAAATTCACTTTCTTTGTTAATACTAACTCATCATAATGTGCAGATGACAAGCTAGAAACAGAATGAGACGTGTAGAACATGTTACAATCAAACGCTTCTATGCCATCACAAATACTTTATAAACAATATCCTTTAGCATACATTTAATATTTCTACTGATCACAGAGCAATGCAAATTAAATGTATGACTCGCCAAAATAAGGTTTTGTCACTAAAAGTTCAAATTGCTTAAAAAAGTCATACCTACATCAGCTTTGCTGTGATTTTATAATTATTTAATGAGCCTTTATACATGATATAATAATTATTCAACTTGTCACTTTGCTACCTCTGAATTCACCTGACAATGTCGCAAATTACCAATTAAAAATTGTCAAAACATGACAAGTGCCATCATTAACTAATGCAAAAAAAATTAAAATTGCAAAATGCAATTTAAGATGACACAGGAGTAATTCAGTATTTCAGTAAGAACCCACATTGTGAGAAGTCCCTTTAGAAGCTAAAAAAATAGTGATTTTCACATTCAAGCTGCTGAACAAAATAACTTTCTACAATTCCACACCAAGCTTGATTACTGACAATCAAGAACACCAATTGTTTGGACCACTTCTACATTTGGATTTGCCCAAGTATAATTCAAGGAGAAAATTGCATTTTCAAAGAGCTGATCAAATTTTCTCTGGGCAAATGCAAGACTTGCCAATATCATTTTACAACTAATGAAATTTCACTGAACTCAATACAGCTGTAGCATGACAACTGTGGTTGGATTTTCCAAAGAACAGGACAGAGCCTCAGGACAAATGCAATATCACAAGAGACATTCTACTAAAACATATTTCCTAATTCCTTGAATATTGTGTATCTGGTCTGCTCAGTGCAGATCTTCATTTTAAGTAGAACCAGCTGTGTAGCAAAAATCAAATGAATGTGCTGAAAATGACATGCCTCAGTCTAAAATGTCTGTGTCCTAAAAGCTTCTGGCAAACTTGATAACTAAGCTTGTCAATGTTATTCCAATAACTTGATTGCAATTCAATAATTTTCAAAGTGTAGCCCTTGAAAACAGGTGCAAATCTTAACAATTTAGCAAAATTTGCATCTAACACTAATTTGTCTCTTTTTGGTGAAGAATGTTTAAATTGGTGCCAATTTGAAATTGTACAATTTCTTGGTTACTATGGGCTCAGTGGATAATTAGAATATTTATTGTGATCTCAAAGCTTACAGTAGTAACTCTTTGTTCTATTCAGATAGAATCACCAGGGACAATAGAGTGCCGAAGTGTGACGTCATGTTACCATGGTTGCATTTCTGCTGGATCTAAACAAACTCACATGTGTTTAACATGGCGGCGTTGTCGATAACATCGTTCGCAAAATACTTCTCAGATGAGCCTAAATCTTTAAACCGTGGCCAAAACCATTACCAATCTGGACACGTTCTATCTTTTTGCTATTGTGATGGAATTATCAATTGCATTTTTGCTGGATCTAAACACTATTTGGCGTCTTTCGTTACATCTCATCATAAAATGGGCCAATGCTTCGTTCCCGACTGCAATCATCAGTCAGAAAGTCACAATTGCAGCTTTTACCGTTTCCCCAAAGATCCTGCTCAAAGAAGAAAATGGATTTCTCTAATAAGGTAGGTTGATTTTTGGTACAATGACCACCATGATGCACGGCCACGTGTCGGTTATAGTTACGCGGAAGATGGTTTTATTTAACCACTCAAAAGTGCACTGACCTGTGGATTATACCTTTGAAAGACCTCTAGAGAGAAAAAAAGCTTTTTTTTACGTTATGATTAAAGTTTAAAACCTTCGTTTTCTCTCTCCAGACGAGCTGATCGTGAACCTGGCAAAGGCGCTCGAGTTTGTAGTTGTCATTTCCGAGGAAGTAAAGAAGAAGGCCCCGAGGTCTTTTCCTGGAATAAAGACAAACTATTTGAATCTCGAAATGCTCCAAAAAGGAAAAAGCAAAGAACTGAAGTCCCAGAGACAACGACTATCGAGCAGATCCTTTCAGAATCTTCGACGAAGAGCAACCAGACCGAGCCTTGCGAGCTCAGTTGCGAGGAGATGCAAATGAAATGCACTACTTTGCAGACTGAAAATATCCTGCTACAAGCAGAGCTAGGGACATTAAAGACCCAAGTATCCGAGTTGAAAGAAAAAGAAAGCTACTTAAAAAGAAACTACAGCTCTTTTAACATGGATTCAAAGGTAATCAACATGGAAACTGGCCTCCCAAACAAAGAAATGTTCCACATTGTTGTCGAATATGCCGAAAGATACCGCAACGATATTGTTTACGTGTGTGGCTGGAAAGTAGACAAGATATCTTTTGAAGATCAAATATTGATAACATTGATGAAGATTAGACATAATTATCATAACTTACATTTAGCTGAACTTTTTAGTTGCAGTACTGCTACAATAGCGAATATTGTGACAACATTTATCCATGTTTTGCACCAAATTCTATATGAAGATCAAATGGAGATAGCTGTTCCATCCAGACAAAAAAACAAAACTTCACTTCCAGGCTCATTTAGCTTATTTGGAGACTGTCGTATGGTAATAGATTGCACCGATATCGAGGTTGCTACACCTAAGCTTATGAGTGACCAAAAATTGACATATTCAACGTACAGGGGTATGAATTCTTTTAAGACAATTGTTGGTGTGGCACCCAACGCGGTTATAACTTATGTAAGTAAACTTTTCCCTGGCTCAGTATCAGATAAAGTAACGGTTCAAAAGTCAGGAATATTAAAGCATTTTGTTGCTGGGGATATTATACTTGCGGATAAAGGGTTTTTGATAAATGATATTGTTCCTAATGGTGTATATGTGAACATTCCCCCATTCTTGAACAATGGAAAATTTACAGAAAGTGAAGTTAAGTTAACAAAGAGCATTGCAAAATGTCGTATACACGTAGAACGTGCTAATGCTAGATTGAAGAACTATAAAATTTTAAATTTTGTGCCACCATACTTGCGATCCCTCTCTGGTAAGATTATATAGCTATGTGGTGCTTTAGTTAATTTACAAAACCCATTAATTAAGGAAACCAATGACACTGTTGACTTTGATTAGTCATTTTAATTGAAATATTGATCATCTTACATCAGTTTACTAAGGCCTGGTATACATTGGCATTGTCTGATCATAGTTAATCAATTAACTGTATTCTGATACAAAGAGTGGACAGGTGTTGTGTGATCTGTGAAAAGCTTGTAACCCTATTTTACTTGCTCATGATACAAGGAATCATGATACACAACTTAATGACAAACTATTTATTTCTGATCAGTATTCCTGCCACCACACCCTTATGCTAGTCTTATTATGAATTCAGATAACCAACTGTATTCAAATACGATTACAATGAATCTATCATTTTCTTGTCTCAAGTAGCTAATGTAAAAACCCCAGCAAATGTTGCTGTTTAAAGAAAAACAATTTTAAGATTAACATGAACATTTTTATTTTATATACACCCTTCAGTTACTGCATATTTGTTGTAAAAGTTGCAATGATTTTACCAAATAAAACAATATTTTAAAAAATATTTCTAAAAGTATGTATTATCAAATCCATTACTTTATAAAAAACTACATTAATTTTACAACAAAGTCTTAAAATTTAAAGACCACCATCAACAAGTGCAGGAATCATGTGAATTGTATAAAATTCTTGAAGTGAAAGAAGATTTGGTTCCCATGTGCAGTCTTTCTGGATTGCCAACACAACAGTTTGCATTGTTGTCCAAACCACAAAGTAACAGATTTGCTTCCCAGTTATAAACAGCTGACCCTGGACTTGATGCCAGTAGTGGTGGGATTGTTTTAAACAATAGCCAGCATCTATCTTTACTAAACAGAACTTAGGGTCTTTAACAGCCTCCTCAATTGTTGAATTGCGATGTGTGTAAGGGCATTTGACTTCAATGATCGCATTGTCATCAACAAGTCCATCTGGTGATGCACCCAAAACACCAGACTTGTGTAGCCAAAGGCCACAATCCTTTACTACTTTCATTGTTAATTTGGTGAAGGCCTTTATTCCTTCTTTCTCGTTAACGACACCCCATCGAACAGCCTGCACTCGAGAGATGTCGTATTCTCCAAGAACACGCTTGATAAGGGAAGGAGTGACTCTTTTTGCTTCAAGAACTGGACCAAAATTGCTAGCAGTCAAACGTCCTTTTCTCACCACATGCCACTCTCCACATTCACGTTGCTCTTTCGTGATCTCACAGACTGATTTCACTTGCTGCTCACTTACTTTCAATTTTTCCAACAAGAAATTTGTATCAAGTCCGCTTTCAACAAACTCTCTCGATAAAATGATTTCTTCGACTGTGGAGATCGGCAGACGATTCTCTTTGTCAGGTTCGGGGCTCAAAAGCCATAACATTCCTGTGAACTCGCCGTATCTCTTCAGCTTGTTCCGTAGCCATTCTCTGTCCTCATCTGTAGTTTTTCGTTTTAGGACTTTAGTTTCTTTGGGTGGATACAGATCTTCTACCGTTTTAACCACCTCGGATGCCTTTTGTTTCTTCCACTGACATTCGATGTCAGTTCTACTTAAGTTGTGGTAGCCATGAAGGAACAGAGCTACAGCGTGACTACACTTTGAACCGCCACGAGGGCACTCGCATTCTGTGGAACGTATTTCGTTTTCTTGAAGATATATCTGCGAAGGAAAGAGAAAAAGAAATATAAGCTTACTTTTCAAGATTTCCTTTAAACGAAGATTCGAAATCACTTAATTTAAATAAGTTTTGGTTTGGCGATGTTAACGGATAGACATCGAGTAATAGAAATTTTACACTTACTGTGACTTTATACGTCGTACTTTTCATGCTCGCTTGCACTGACCCTCTGATAATTCCATCACAATAGCAAAAAGATAGAACGTGTCCAGATTGGTAATGGTTTTCGCCACGGTTTAAAGATTTAGGCTCATCTGAGAAGTATTTTGCCAACGATGTTATCGACAACGCCGCCATGTTAAACACATGTGAGTTTGTTTAGATCCAGCAGAGATGCAACCATGGAAACGTGACGTCAGGGCTTCGGTACTCTATGCCAGTGTCTAAATCTATACTTCCATCTAACAATACAAATACAAAACCTGTAAAAATTTCGAGGCCTCTTGCCTATAATGCAAAGAAATAATGATTGATCAATGAATAACTTTGCATCTTCAGGCCAAAACCACGACGTGTCAGACAATTTACATTACAATAGATTTCGCAAGGTTTAAATTTATACGTTATTTTTAACATAGCTCTACAAACATGTAGAATCTTCATAGCTGTTTCAAGAACATCACGCTGTGTTCAGGTGTTAAAATCAATTTTAAAATCTTTGTAGAGATAAACTTACCTCCAGCGAACGCGATTATAATACAAACTGGCGCATAATCCTAGCTTGGACTATTTAAAGCAAACAGCGACCTTTCTCATGAAAATTAAGCGGTCGTAAAGATTACAGAGAATACTACGTTTGATATCTGCTCAGAAAAAATCGGGAAAAATCACAAACTATACCACAAACAGAGCTAGTGCTTGAAAATTTCGTGGTTTCTTTGACTAGTTTAACCTTGGCTGGCTAAATATTTTCCAAAATTAAACTGCTGCAAACAACGAATTAATGATCATAAATCGATTAAGAAAATTCTGAGGCGTTGCGTGGGTCAAATACTTACGTCTTTTCAACGAAACCGCTTGAAGAATAGCAGTTAAAACATCGAAGTTTCTTTGAAGTTTGTAAGCGTGTTTATCCCTCCGTTTAAGTTGCTTGACTAACTTTGTCGAAAGCATGGATATCTGTGTTCGCATCTCCTTAGCCATGATTCGAAGCTCGTCTGTGACTGTGGGCAGAAAAAAAAATTAACAGAAACATAAACAACGTATTAAAAACGATCACCTGTACAAATGCTAACTATTTAGAAAAAATGTCAATTCTTGAACTCAAATAGAAAAGTTTAATATGGATCTTGGCTTTCTACGTATCATCCTAAAATGTAAACTAGTTCTAAACAGTATCGAACACAAGATAATGTCCGAAATTCGCCAATGGAAATCAATAAAAAAGGATAAATTTCTGTCCTCATTTTGCAACTAAAAATTTTCCTCTGACTTCTTGTTTTTAATATTAGACCGCAAAGTAAGAGTGGAAAATAATTTCGAATAGTCAAACTGCATTCAAACTTTGCCCTTTTGCTGATAATTTTACGAGAGCACGATGGTGGAAATAATATTAGAAGGTCCTGCCTCTAACCTTTCGCAGAGAGTTCGCTTTTCGTCCGCCGTTCACCGCGTTCTTCGAGGTCGAAAGAACCACCGTAGAAACTCCCCGATGTTGTAGAACACTCAGTAACATTGTCACTATCCACTGAGTCTCTACTGTGATACTGGTCGAAAATTTCAAACAAAAGACAGTCGACAATCGAAGCTTTCTTGATTAATTCACTGCGTTGTTTTTCCGGGTCGAATCCATTGGTAAATACTGAGTTTTCATTCGCACCAAAACCCCAATCAGAATCTTCACTCCTTGGACTCAAAGGGCTTTCGTCGTAACTACTTTCAGTACTCAAACTTTCCCGTTCTGTACTTCCTTGCCGCTCAAAGTCTGAGTCATCATCTTCTTGGTCCGCCATGTTTGTCGTCCGCTGACAAATCGACACGGCTCATTTGAAATTCATTGGTTGAGCGCTGAAGTATAGCAGTGGTTTCTTTGTTTACAAACAACTCTACGCGAATAGTAGATTCCCTTTTTCCGCAGCCAAAACAAATTTTTAATAAAATCGCAATTGCAGGGGTTCAAGGTCTGGAAATCAAATGGCACAGCTGAGGAAAATTAATGAAATATACTCTCTCTCCCTTCGCGATAAATTTCACGGGCCGAGGCTAATGAGATTTGATCATTTGATCACTGATCTTCAACCTTCCTTTGAAAAAGCCAACATAACTCCGTCAACGAACACTTCTTATTACTACGAAAAAAAAAATTAAGTCTTAGATAAAATTCAATACTAACTGAAGGAAAGCTAGAGCGGGCGATAAAGGCATTTCAGAATGAACGTGCAGAGGCGTGAAAACCGACGATAAAAAAAAAAAAAAAAAAAAAAAAAAATCTTGCCCCAAGGTGTTATTTTCAAAAATACATATGCCAATACCCGTAACAGCCTTTTGTTGTAAAATCTATTGGTGATTTGCCATCACGTTCAAAGAACATATCATACCACATATCTCGCCACTCTACTGAAAGTTTTCTTATGGAAGTTGTTGCCTGGATACAAAAAATTGGTCTCAAGGTGGACTATGGGTTAGCTGATTTCAAAGAAGGAAAAGTGACCTTGGCAAGCCATGTCTTTCACAAAATATCATCGGAATGAATCAATTCATGGTGAAGTAGCAATGAAAAAATAAAATAGTTCACTGAGGGGGAAAGAGATAAAGCAAAGTCTAATATCGTTATGGGAGGAGGATACAATCCTTATTGGCAGAACTTCAAGCACAATAGAATTGCCTGGAAACGAAATAGCGTTCGCTTTTTTGAAGTTTTTCGGAACTAATCCAGATAGACAAGCATTTCAAATTCCAGTGGCACCCTGCACTTTAAGGTTTCGAAAACCCGAGCTTTCGTGGGGCTCTGATGGTTAAAGGTAGCGTAGTCTAGACCACAAGAAAAGGTGACTGAAGCGTAACACTTTCTGGGTAACCAAATCAATTCTCATACAGCTTGTCAACTGATTAGAATTCCCCGCAATGACACGGATGAAAGGCACCGGCCTCGCTAAGAGTAGGAGTTCTTAGGGTTCGCTTGAGCTCTCCTTATCGAAGAGAATTCGAAAGTTATTATTTGTTGTCTCATTTTGTACGTAATTTATGAAATACAGGTATTCATACCCCAAATGACACTCCAGTGTGTGACCTCCCCCCCCCCTCCCCCCCACCTCTCATGACTTTGCTGGATATTTTGCTTATTGCTTGTCTGATTAAATGCCGATTTAAATGCCTGATTAAATGGCAGGTCTTTATCGGCCTATTATTAAAGGTACTTCGAGAAACTTATAACGTGGTGGCGATAAAATAAAAATTGAGAAAGAAAATTCCCACAGCCATCTTGATTGAAATAACACACTTTTAATGTTCTTTTTCGTTGAAAATCTCTCGATCTACAGCCATCAAACAAACTAACGAAAAACAAGAAATGAAAACCAAAAAATTCGACTACAATCACGTTGGTGCTAAGTGCATGGCGACTCCCTCGGAAAAGCAACTTAAAATCAGGCTGAAACTGTCCACGTAAATTGCACCTGATGGAGAAAATGAAAAAGAAATGAGCATTGCAGAGCAAAGAACGGTAACAATTATAGACAGCGAAGAAAATATGAAGTGAGAGAACTTATCCCTCAAACATACCCCTCTTCTAGTGAAAACGTTTTTAAATCCAATTTTAGTACGTGTTCCTGCGGCGCGACTAATTTGAGATTAACAGCTGATTGGCTAATGGTTCTACGGTTTGTGGTGTTCTATATATATATTTCTTCCTTGTTGTGTTTACCCATCTCTACAAAAAAGCAGAATTTGAATAGTTAAGGGAAACTTAGATTCAGCATATTTAATTAATATTACTTATCACAACCAAAAAATGGTCAACCAGACCAGCTATTATTTGGAAGATGACAGTCGGCTAAGAATTAAGACATACTTTATCCTTCATTGCAATGCAATTTTTCCTTTAGCCAAACTTTCAAAGATAATAAAAATTTCTTTGATGTTTCGGTTTATAACAAGTATCATGTATGATTACTTAAAATTTTAAATTCAAAATACAATCAGGGAATGAAGCTTACATTCCTTTGATGGCACTGATATGAGGTTTTTAATAGCTACACTCCAGCATTCATGCGAGCTCGATGCCACAACTTTGCTCTTTAGGTACCCCCCCTCTCTATCAAGGCTTCCTGACTAAAACGTTTAGTCCCTAGTAAGCCCACTCCTCTCCCCTCCCACTGAATAAAAACTCTACAGTATTGGTTGTATTGTTATTTATTTGACTGTCTTTGAAGTGAAATAATCTTGTTATTAATTTCCTTCCTAGTTCAAATAAAAATTTACTGTTGAAAAGCAACCTTTATTCCAAAACAGTCAATTACCTTCCACACCGTCCCCCCAATTCTTTGTTCTCCACTGAGTTCTGTTTGCATGCCATGCCAGCTTTTTTATCACAAGCTTGCTTTCATTA
The DNA here is from genome assembly GCF_964205215.1 of Stylophora pistillata. Taxonomy (NCBI): domain Eukaryota; kingdom Metazoa; phylum Cnidaria; class Anthozoa; order Scleractinia; family Pocilloporidae; genus Stylophora; species Stylophora pistillata. The sequence continues at coordinate 11,493,550 of NC_142523.1, forward strand.
TTGTTCTAATCCCAATTAAAAGAAAACAATTCACTACTAACGAAATCACCTTCATGCACAAGAAATCTCATCGAATGATAACGTCGACGCCGTGACTTAACGCTTAATTAAATTTCCTTTGTTACAAGATATCCTTGACCTACATACGGCTAGATTTTCAGATATATTTACAACTAACCTTTTTGAAACTTTGGTATCGGTATGAAGCTGTTTACTTGAACAAGCAAAGTTCGAACGTGTAGTTTGTGTTTTCCCGCCTTTCTGTTTCCTTGCTTCCAATTACACTCGAGTCTTCATATGTAGTGGCCGGGTGACGCTAATACTATCGAAGGCGTTCGTCGAGGGTAAGAGTAACCAGTAATTTTGCTCAGCGGGCAAATTATGAAACCCGCGAGTACGAGTATTGCGAAATCCCGCGAAAGGATGACATTTAAAAACCGTAGATAATTTTTGACTAAGACACTAGAATGCGTTATGATGGCGACGACTCAGGAAATATATGAAAATAATATATGTTTACTGCGCTTTCATAAAATGTATGAAAGCGTTCTTCGCTAAAAACTCTACTTATCTATAAACCCTAGTGTATCTATAAACCCTAGTTTTATCTATAAACCCTAGTGTGTTCGCTATAAACCCTACTTGTCTAGTAGGTGGAAATAAGGCCTGAAAAAATTTTAGGTCCGTACGGGATTTGAACCTATGACCTCTGCGATACCGGTGCAGTGCTCTACAAACTGAGCTAACAAGCCAACTGGGAGCATGTCATTATGTTGGTTCGTGTTAAACCCGCCAATAAATTTGAATAAATGAAAATCATATATGTTTACTGCGGTTTCATAAAATGTACGAAAGCGCTCCTCGCTGTAATAAATTAACCCTATTTATCTAGTAGCGACTAAGTACTGTAGACATGACTTATTGACTTGCCCTGTTCTGCCAACAAAGAGCAAACACGATAGCCATGCAATGTCTACTTTCACTGCTTATAACAAGTGTAAGATTAAAAGTCGTAAGTGAAAAAAGCTGTTCCTTCAATTTAAAACGGCAGTCACTTTGAGAATAAAGTAAGCCTTTAGTTGCCTGTCATTATATTTTTGGTGAAGTCGCTGACGCCAAAACGGGCTGGCTTTCTCTATCTTGGTCTTGCATCGAGCTGGTGCACTTAAAACAGGTTGGGTACAAGTGCGGAATTCTCATTTGTCTCACGCTCTGCACCCACACGCGACATTTAGTTTTTAAGTTTAATACAGAAGTCACTATTCTCATTAAATCATGAGGTGTTAAGGTATGAAATATTTACTTCACAAGGTAACTAGGAAGAAAGTGCATTTTCATTCGTTTTTGTATATCTTCATCCTTTGTTCAGTGCGATTTTACACACTTTGGGTTTGAACTTTTCGTGGGGAACACGTGCTGCAGCTTACACGACCGATTTCAATTTTAACCGCTGTAGTATAAACTTGTGTGTTCGACCCTCGACGAACGCCTTATGTATAGCGTCACCAGCAGAGAGGTATTTTGTCTGCGCATGTTCCATAAAATTTTTGGTTGTTGCGATTAACCGCTGATATGCGCCCGCGCTGCGCAAACACATTTCTGTCCCGCAAATTGAACGAAGAGGTGCCGTAGTAGTGGGGAATGAATTACAATGGCGCGTGTATTTGTGTTTGTTGTCATTCTTGTGATTTTTTCTCAATGTTACTTCACGAGAAGCGCGAAAAAATCGAAAAATGGTTGTATAGTATGCGGGAGAAAGTCCCAAACATAATTTTCAGAAGGCAAAAAATTATTTAAGGGATTTTAGTTGTTGTTTTGGGATAGTAGGAAGATCGATCGATGCGGAGAAAGTTATTTGTGAAGGATGTAGAAGGGCTGTGGAAGAACACCGGCGAACTGGACATTCATTTCGGCATGTTAATGCTTTCTCATGCTATCACTGAACATTTGAAGAACCCACTTAATAAGCAAAAATTACAACGTTTGTTTTTATTCAAAAGTTTGTTGACATGAATTGCAACCAGAGGGGGCGAATACACAAAAGATCAATGTTGAGTAGAGAAAAGACAGATAGCGGTGTCGATAACCGTAGTACTAGAGAGATGGTAGTTGTATCCAGGGAGAGTTTAATAGAAATGGAGGAAAAATTAAGGATTTTCTCAGAAAGTAAGTAAACTTTTTTTCAATCATTTTTCTCGGAAATCCAATCACATTTGGAAGCTAGAATAAGCAATAACAGTTGAGAACATACTTTGAAAAAAAAAAGATGTTTCTCTGCCAAATTTCCTTAAAAACCTGAACACTTCATTTTGAACAAACTACCCCTGAACCCAAACAGATAACAATCACACCATTTGAGAAGGGATAAGTTCAGACATTCACCAGCTTCTGAATAGATTGTCTGAAAGGATGAACTACCATATGGCTTTAACATAAACCTGCAAGTAACATGACTTCGAACTATATGAAACTGAGTTTTCACTTTTCTGCAAATTTTATTTTCCACCTATGTAGGATGCAACATGACAAAGGAAATAGAATTGGTCAAGAAAAAGATCTATGGTGACATAGTAGTTAACAAGGAAGAACCACTGTATGATCCAGACAGTTTCAGAGAGTTTTGCATATCAGCAGGTGCTACAAAATTATTCGATACTATTCTGGGTTCCATCACTAGCTTTTGGCATTCCAAAGACCGCATAAGCCTAAACAAAAAAAGGGTTGTTTCATTCATTTATAATTTGTGCTACTGTCTCAGCCAAACATGCAATCCTCTTCAAATGGACCATGCTCTTTATCTAAGGAGCAATCAGATAAATCAAGATGGCATTGAAACAGAACATATCATGGGGCATACATGTTCCAGGAGACCTTTTAACAATGTTATGCACAAAATGTCAGAGTCCCATTTCAAATCTTTTGAAGATTTCATAGCCACAGCTACAGATCGCAAATGGCAAATAGTCCTAATAATTGATGATTACACAGCCATCCACACAAAAAGAAGGCCACAGAAGGAAAAATTGTCAGAGGCAAAGACAATGTGTACTCTAGTTGTTAAAGCTTTTAAAGATATTCAAGCTGTACCAGCAACACATGCCCTTTGTACACATGACCAAAATGGTATAAACATTGAATCCTGCATACAACTAATTACTGCTGCATCATCTATGCATGACATCAGTAACAGTTATGCTTCTGTGATGCTTGACTGGCTGACAAAAGCACTTTTTAATCCTGAACTTGAGAGACATAGAATGAACATTCATCAATACTGTGACAGTGAAAATGTGAGAATGATGCGTAAAATGGATGATTTGCACCTCTTAGATTTTGTAGAACTTAGACTGAAGTCAAAGGGAGACTTTGATACTGCCTATGATGTGGCAATGAGCACTGGCTTGGCTGCTTATTTAAAGAAATTTACTATTTTTCAGCCAGGGGATTGGCCAAGCCAATTTTACTGTAGACAAATCATATACGAATCACTTAAGAAGTTTGTCAGCTCTCATCCAGGATTTTCAGATATTCCTCCACAACAGGAATTCATTCCATCTGATCATTCCTCATATTCTTTTCCAATGACATCTGGTACTACTGATAATCTCTTGCACAACAGCTTGCCACAAGAAACATCACAGCCATCCATTCTGTCTATAGTACCCACTATTGGGCCTCTTCACATTTCCTTAAATAGCAGAGAACATATTGTTAATTCCTATCATCCATTTTTCAAAAAAATATATGAAAAAATTTTCCCAAGAAGCAAATTGGCAGATAATCCCAAACCCTGGAGAGTTTGTCTTATTCTCGAGATTGTTTATGGTGGTTAGACACTTATACCGCACAACGTAATGGCAAAGTTCTCCAGGTTCAAAGACGTAGAGTATGGGACCCTATTCAATTTACTAGACAGCTATATACCTTTAGTGTTGTCAATATATAGCATTTCTTTCAAACTTAACAATTTCTCTGAGTACTTAAGAGCAATGATCAGAATTTGGATAATGTTTACTTGCCTCCAATGCCGGCACTATAACAAAGCACCACTTGTTTGAATCAACATGTGCTCTCACTGGGGAAAACATGCTCCACAACTATATCAACTACTCAAGAATTACATTGCTATTTTTGATGAATATCCTGTGGAAAACACTCATAGTATACTTCGTTCTCAGACAAAAGGTTCTGATACTGCAGATGAACTCAGGAAAAAGGCAAAGTCCATTTTCCAGTCAAAAGATAAACAGTCCCACTACAGGTCATTTTTCTCCACACCTAAGCAGTTTTCTTTCTCACACAACCAACTGCCCTTATTAAAAGTAAGATGTGCTCAAGTATTGTCCTCCATGTTTAAAAAAATCTCTCAGAGTCCAGGACAGAGTCTCTTCTTCTCAAACAACAGATGCAACACAAGTATCCCAACTCATGTCACACTGCCAACAATGTCTCCCAACAAAAATATGACAACTGCTGTTTTACCTCTAGGGTATCACTGTGATATCAAGCCAAATCAAACAAAACAATGTGATTTACCTCAGTGTAATATTTCCAGCCTAGATGAGAATTGGACCCTCTTGCATGGTTGTCATCACTCATTCCATGATGTTTGCCTTGAAGGATCAACTTCATGCCCACTCTGTAAGGGATTTCTGGAAAAAAAACTAAAAGAGCTTGGTGAGACAGCAAAAAAAGCCATTCTAAGCCCCGCATCTAACATACATGAAACTGAATCCCAACATGATCACAGTAATGAATCATCAGCAATGCCAACAGATTCTTTAGATGAAATCTCTGGGGTAAGAGAAATTGAGAGGGAGGAGTTTGATAGGGTTGTAAGACAGCTGAACAATGAAATTTCCAACCTTAATCCAGCAACCCAAACACTCACCTGTTCCAACCTTAGCCAGAGTCAAACTTATCACCAACCCACACCTTCACCCAAAAAGGCACCTCCTCACTGTAGACAATGTCACCATCCTGTTCATGGACACAAGAGGAAGAACAATGAACAGGTTAAATGTCATTTCTGTGAAAATGGTATATGTACAGTCAGTGATAATGTCAGCTGCTCAAATTGTCCTTGTTCATGGCACACAGCAATCCTGAACGAGAGCATTCAGAGTACTTGCGACAACCAATCAGCTCCATTACCAAGACCAGATTCTCAGACTACTCTTTGCATAAATGTCACTGTTGCAAAACATCTTGATGTTACTGAGTGGCTTCTGCCCTCATACATTTGCCAGTCCTCCATAGGTGGAAGACCCAGTGGCAGTAATGCCTGCACCGTTATTTCAGTGCTTGCTGCACTTCATTTTCTGGAAGGAACCCTTCAAATTCCCAAGCAGTTACAAGACCTCAGCATCACAATACCTATGTATACTAATCTCATGATAAAAGCGAATCAGTTATATGACTCTTTCACCCTACCAGTTCAACAACCAAATTTGGAAGTCAGAGAAGTCCTTCAGCATGGACAAAATGATAAAAATGTGAAGAAACTTTAAATTGTTTCAGACCTAGGTTTCTTTACTGTGAGAGACCTTGAAGACCACCTTACACAACACCATCACGTGCATCCATCATTTGCAGCAGTATTGATTGTGCCACCAGAAGAGTCAATGGTACTATGTTTTAATCAAACAAGTATTTGTCTTTTTGAAAGCCATACACATGGTCTCCACGGTGGCATAATTGCAACCAGTTCATATGGGCATGTCAGCAATTTTGTGAAATATCTAGAAAGGATGGCTATGCGAGACTGGAAGAATGGTTTACATGGTTCGAACTTGGCAATTTTAAGGCTAAAGTAAATGTTGTAAACGTTTAATTAGACAGTAAGAGCAGAAAGAGCTGGATTATGATAATTAAGTACTTGTCCAATTGCTGTATCATATTTGGCGAATCAGAGCAAGTTTGATTAAATTATTGTGCAAGTTTCGTCTAAAAAATTTGACTTAAAACTAATAACGCAATGCAGAACCATTCTACGGAAATAAAAAAGAAAGAAAAAGCTGACGCCATTCGTTTCGAATGACACATGAACATGAAGAAAACGGTGCCAGTTTGAACTCATGAGACAAAGCCCACGCATTTTTTTGAGGTAAATGGACTAGTCAGACCGAAAGCTGATTAAATAAACAATGAACTGACAATAGAAAGGGATTTGGGGGCCAATTGATAAATAAGTTTTACCGAAGTTTTTCCTCCACTTAGCACATGAAGCTCGAAAAGGCAATAATAAAAATTACCTCCAAAACACAGTAAAAAAATAAGCCAAAACCGTAGTTGATTGAGGTAAGACCATAACCGTTGTTAAGACACATGCCTACCCACCATATTCAACAGACTTGGAGAGCAAAAAGGCCAAAGACGGTTTTGGGTCATGACTTGGAAAATCCACCAGAACCTTACAAAAAATAATTCGCCGAGGGTTGTAATTAGAGCAACTTAATCCTGAAGCTGGAACATTTTTTAAAGCCTTGTGTCCTAAATGACTGTAAAGAGAAGGAAAAGACGATGTTATTTAAAGTGATTTGATGCTTGGGGGCCACCTCAAACTTAATGCAATTTTACTTCGAAGTTGAAGTAAAATAAGATCAAACTCTAAATTTCTATCTTTCCTCGGATCAAATATCTCACGATCGTCTCCACAGACAACTTTGTGATTCACAAAAATAAAACATCAAAATCTTAAGACTAACCTTCAAGGTTTGTTGTCTCATGTGTACATATTGATCTTCAGTAAATCTAATCTCAAACTTCAAGTTTTCGGGCTTTTCTCGCGTTTTGTTCGCACTTTGATCAATAAAATATCCTCAACTGAAGAGCCAGCAAACACCACGAGTATCCACAGAGTTAGAAATGTTGGCGAACTTGTCATACAACTTCATCCATATTCACAAAATATTACAAAAAGGTGTCGATCGTCCAGTGAAACCTCGCAGAAACGCGTCGAAAACTCTACAAATGGCGCCGAACGCAACAAACCAATTCCGCTCGCGCATGCGCAGACAAAATGCCTCTCTGCTAGCGTCACCCCGTTAGCTAGGCACAGTACGATACACATCACAACGAGGCAATATGTCAACGGGAGGTCCATGTTTGGGTTTAGCTATATTAATTCGCGCTTTTTTGAACCTCAATATTCCGTTTGACTACTTTGTTAACAAAGTATCACAAAGCATCCGAGAGAAGCACTTGTAGTGTGGTTAATTTACCGTTAATTGGTAGTTAAAGCAAGTAAGAAAAGAATATGGCAGAAAGACGATTGCAGGATCAAACCCATGATGTGGTTCCAGCGGCGAAAAAAGGAATAAAGTGTCCGACGATTGCATTGTGCTGCTGGAGGAGTTGATCCGCAGCAATCACGCTCTGGCGAGCGAAAATGTAAAGCTTCGGCAGCAGCAAGAGCGCAGCAACAAAGAAAACTCTGAAGCGCTTCAGCGGATCGAGAGCCGTCTTCAAACTGTTGTTAATGCAGCCAACGTCCTTCGGCGCCAAAACAGAAGACAAAAGCGAACGACGGTAGTAGTTCCACCGGCTTGTCGAGTGAGTAAAAAAACATAAATGATAAGCATGAGTAATGTGATATGTGTTCATAATTTGCTTGAATCAGTTCTGTTTCGTAGAAGATTTACTTTTATGTTGAGTACATGTTTGGCGCGCGAATTATATGCATAATTAACTTAATTATTTCGGCGGTAATCATTTGACATGGTTAGATGTGGTTACATTTACTTGATGATCCTTTACCATAAACAGGTCTACCAGAAAAGTTTTTTTCCTCCCGTTTGTGTCAACGAGAATTATCTAGTATGAAAATTCATTTTATCATTTTTTCTCTTGGACCCTCTTGACCTTGCCTGTTTTAGGCCCTGTTTACATGGGAAGAGGGTGCCCCTAGGGGATAGGGTTACCCTACTTGGTAGGGTTGAAGATACCAAGCGTTTACATGGTAATTTGAAACCCTAGGGGCGAGGACCGACACTATAGCCAGGTCACCCAGCAAGGAAAACAACCAAAATGACGGCGGGAGATAAAGTTTTGGCGGTTAATTCGATTCTTTTTGGATAGTTGCTGGACATTTTCGACGTTCTCCGCAGAATTCTCGGTCCCCAAAAGGCTATCAACATCTTCTCTATTATCTTCCGAGTCAGGAACGAGTTTTGTAAGCTGGTAACGGCGAAAATATTCACCTTGTTTGTAGCTAACACTAGCTGTGGATGCTGTTCCACTGTCCGCCATTTTGTTTCGCTGAGATGCCTGCGCTGTGTGTCAGCGGTATGACTGGACATAGCTCTACCCCTAGGGATAGCCCTAGGTTTTGCGTTTACATGGGCTAATGGCGGCAAAACTCGTCCCTACACAGTAGGGTCACCCTACCTTTCAGGTAGGGTAACCCTACCCCTAGGGTCATCCTACCTCACATGTAAACACGCAGTATAATTACAATAGAGAAGGGTCACCCTACTAGCTAGGGTAACCCTACTATGTAGGGGCACCCTCACTCATGTAAACAGGCCCTTATTCACATAGATGGGTGAGGTTAAGTTTTAATTGTGCTTGTGTCGATTGCTCCACATCATCTAGCCTTCAAACAACCAGGGTTTTTAAAAAGCGTGAAAGTAGAAATAGGACAAACTGATTGTTGAATTTTTTTTTCATTCTTTTAGAGAACTGTGAGGAGAATGTACAAACTCCTTTTGAAAACAGATGACTTTGGTGGTTTCTATCTTGACGAAGAGTGAGTAATATGTTTTTAGATTCAGAGATATTTTACTTTATCTTGATTGAGCGAGGAAATCCGAGTCTAAGCTGCTACTTGAAATATTGAGATGTTATGTGAACACCTTATGGTGGTTACAGTCGAAGCTCGATTATCCGCACTTTTCGATTATCCGGACTTTTTCTCTGGTCCCATTTTTTTCATGACTATTAATGAGCTTTGATCTTCCAAAGTTTATGAGGTAAAAAAAATTCAGATATTATGTCTAAATTCAGGAAAAGTGCGTTTAAAACATTGCCTCCTCCGCTTTCAAAAGATCGAGCACTTGAAGAGTCATCGAAGCAGATTTTTATCTTCATTTCTTTTGTTTACATTATTTTCTCATTAATATTCATATTTTCGTTTATCCTGACTGATTACCTAAGTCCCAACAGGTCCGGATAATCGAGGTTTGACTGTACTTTTGTCTTAGTGTTAATGTTGTTACTACAGAATACCAGGCTTCATTGTATTTGTTTTTGTCTTAAAATAAATTCTGACAGCAACAACATCCTTTTTGAGCAGACAATAGAGCAGGCAATACATCAACAAGGAGGACTTGAAAAGTGTCCTTGGACAAAAGACGTCATAGAAGGTAGCTACCAATAATCATAGCACATGCATTTCACTTTTACTGGGGTGTCATTACATTTTGTGGGTGAGCATAAGGATTTTGCACTCAAGCATATTGATGCATATCTCCTTTATAACAACTTGAGTTTTATTGAAGGCCTTGGCTTGAAAACATCCAGGCAAAATTGTGCTCAAAGTTGGTCAATTTGTCTATTGCCCAGCCCTTAATGATACCCCTGCTTTTTGTCTATACCATCAATTTGTGTCTTTTACCACTTTCCCCTCAACATAAATGTCATCATAAAACTAGCATTCAGTAACACAGTTAGATACCCTGAAACCTCTAATGAGCACCTTCATTACATGGTCAAATTTAGGACGAGGGGGGTGCATTTTATAGTTTTTCCTAACTTACATATTAACTTTCCCAAATGTTACAGAAATTTAAATATGTTGCAAACTGAAATTTTCGGGTTTATTTCTTGTCTCTAGATCTGAGACACTTCAGTGTAGATCCTCAAAAAAGCATACTTTACACCTTAGCAATGAATCACCAAGGACATACTGCAAATTTATATAACTTGGCAGATATTCCAAGGTGGCCTGCCATAAATTATTATAAATTTGAACATTGTCATTAATTTATGTGGGAATCATTTTACAAACAGCTTCTCATGGCATTTTCATAATCATTTCTTTAAACAGCTGCTTTACAAAGATATTTGAAATATGTGTGAAAACACAGAAGCTGAAGAGTGGTAACCACTATGAGGCTCATAAACAAAAAACCTGGAAGAGTGGTCGCCAAAGAGAGGTATTTATTGGCCGGGATACTATTTTGAACATTTTACTTTTCATATACCCTGCTGTTCACAAATGATGGGGTCCAACAGATGTTCAATGTTACCAGACTGAGTACACCCTCAAGTACACTTGATCAATGGGAGGGAAGCTATTTCCCATTGAATGTCTTTATTTTGGCTCTTCAAAATTGGATGAGTTTGAATATAGACACATCTAAGGGACTATGTTCTTATTAGAGAAATTGTTAAATAAGTTAGGTATTCTGGTCTGTATCTAGAGCCTTCCTAGAAAATCTTTGTAAAATAAATTTGAAAAATATTAAAATGTGATGTGAGATAAATGATAGTTTGTATGCACCATTTGATGAAAAAAAAAGACAAAGAGACCCTATATTATAACATGCTTAAGAATTCCATTCTTACAATGGGTGCACACATATACATATCAAGAGAAATTAGTGATTTGGATCATATTTTTCATTTGAAGTCCTATAACACCCTTCTCATGCCTTTTTAATTTTTTATTTTTTTTAGAAGTTAATGAGACAAACTACAGCCCTGGAGCTGGTCAACCGGGCCAACCAGCATGAAAAGGGGAGAGCAGCAGAGGTTCTTGTCATGGAGGCAATGAACAGTGAGGAAAGCTGCTACAAGGATGTTGATGGAAATACCTCAAAAGTAACAAAATACTCTGTGCATCACCTTCAGTGGGAAAGTAGGAGAATGAAAAAAAAATGAAAAGAAACTTGACAAGGCTTATAAGAAAAAGCTCACTTCAAGAGCTAAGGAGAGAATCCGCCCAGGGTTTATGGGAAACCTTTTCTGAGATGCCCACCTACTGAAAATTTTCCAGAGTAGGCAATAATACAGGGAGAAAATTGTTTTACTAATCAATGAAATCGAAATGTACAAAATATCAAGCCAAGTCTAGAATGAGGTTATTTCACATGCCTGCATGAGGCTTCTTTTTCATTGAATAATTATGGTCTCATCTAAAGTAAGTGATCGTGAATTCTTCAATGTTAGTAAATTTCCTCCACATGAGATACTTTTTTCTATATAGATGTACTCATCATTTTTGTATATCAAAGTTTCAGCTGCATTTTAGAGTAAAAGAACTGTTTTCTATCACTTGTTTACTAAAAGAAATTAAGGTATATGATCATATTTAATAAGTATTACAGTTGAAATAATGTAGCAACTGAGAGTTATTTCAAATTTAAGTCAATTAAGGAAATTTTTCTGAATTTTAGATTGATAGGTTGAACTTATATTTTTTATTGTTAGACAAGTATCATTTCAAATCACATTTCTTAGTAGCTGGACTTGAAAGTACAATTTGTGAATCAATAGCTTTTTGTGTAGTGTGTTACTACAGCTAGTTATATAATTTGTGTATTTGTCATACTTTTATAGTGGTAAATATTCTATTACCTGCATGACTGAGATTATATTATACATTGACGAAAGTGAAACAATTTTAATAAAGTATGTCAATCAGTAATTCAAACATTTGGACATCTCTTTTTTTAATTATGTATGGGGCTCGACTGGGATATCCTCAGCTTCATTGTAGGGTTATGTATCTCAGGGAAACAAATGAGTTTTGAATGAAACTATTTCATCACTGCAATTTCAAACACTTTGTTATTACTTGAATGTGTGATGCTTCTTTTTCTATCAATTGTAAGGTTGCCCAAAATATCATAAGTTATTGGGATACAAATGTGGGTGTGATTAAGCAAATCAAAAGTCAGTTGAAAGTGAAACCTGCTGCTTTTAGAGGCACTTAAAGGTCACTTAATGATGAATGTTAACAAAACTTGAAATTTAAGAGAATCTGAAAGTACAACTAAAGATGAATTACAACAAAACCTGTAACTTTAAGCAGTACTTAAAGGGAAACAAAAGATTGAAGAAACCTTTAAGATGCATTTACAAGTAGAAGTTTTGGTTGACTAAAGTTGACTTTACAAGAATTAAGAGGATTCCTAAAATCAATGAAATGGTTATTTAGGTTTGCTTTCATGTGATCTCAAAGCGTTCATGAAATGGTTATTTAGGTTTGCTTTCATGTGACCTTAAAGTGTTAACTAAATGGTTCATAAGGACACTTTAATTGACTTCGGAAAGTTCAATTAAAGATACATTTCAGAACTTCCGTATGTCACCTAAAGATGACTTGAATACTTCTAATGTTAACCTTTAAGTTACCTTTAAGGAAACTTAATTTAGTTATTTCATCCTGTGAATTAGACTTTGCAAAATTATTCTCATCCCAGTGAGCCCTGACTCACAATAGCATTCATACATGCTGCAAGCAGTAAGGCTGTGTCTATTTATTTTCCATAGAGCTGTGTACAGACAGGTCTGGTGTTCAAATATTTTGTTTGGCTTGGGGTCTATAAGCTGGAGGGTGCTTTTACAGAAAAGACTGTAGTTTATATGCAACTTATCAATTCTAAATTGCAATTGACTAATATAAATAATATGCAAAGGTTGCCAGGAAACAAATAATAGGAAGGGCTTACTTGGATCAGCTGATTTAAGAAAATACTGGACAACTTAAAGGCGCACATTTTGGAATTAATTTCGTCCCGATTTTATTTATCTATCTTCAGTGACTTAGGCGAGCCATGTTGTCTACAAAAACATCCAAAATTAATCAAATTACCAAGAAGTAAAATGAAACCTCCTTTCCACTGGGAGAGAAAAATGGCAAACTCGGGACAAATATCGTCAAGAGAAGATATAACATGCATATAATTTGAGAGTAAAACGGAGTTCGCAATTTTAAGGTTGCCCAAGAACTTCAAATTCCCGAGGCACCCTACACTTTCAAGTGGCGAAAATCCCGAGCCTTTGTAAAGCTCTGAAGTTAGAAGAAAGCTCAGATTACATGGAAACTTGACGAAACTTAACACTTTCTGTGAAACCAAATCATTAATCATAGAGCATGTTCCATGGGTCAATGAAAATCCGCTCAACGGCATGAATCAAGAATGAGACTTGACAAAGGGGAGGAGTTCAAAGGTGAGTTCCTCCTGCTGAGGAAAAAGTTATATTTTATAGCATGAGAATTCTTATTATACTTTATAATATCACCTATAATATATCGATGTCCCAAAGTGGCACTTCAGGATGTGAACCCTCTCCCCCACCCTCCCCCTCGTCCCACACCTCTCACGCCGGCCTATGGTGGAGAATTTTCCTCACGAGTGATACGTGTCTGATAAAATGCGGAACATGCTGTTGGGTAGGTTGTTATCTACCCACTGTGGTAGGTGTCCTTTCTTGGTACATACTGATGTAATGACAAATTGAGGAGAAAAACTGTCAAACACTCCTTGACATAACACACTGTTAATTTTCCTCTTCATTGAAAATCTCTAAATCTACAATCATCTAACAAACTAACGAAAAACAAGAATTGAAAATAAAATGTGACTACAATCATGCTGGTGCTAAGTGCGACTCCCTTTGATAGGGAACTTGAAATCAGGCTGAGACCCTCCATGTAAATGGCACCTGATGGAGAAAACAAAATTGGTAGCTAAAGCATATGAAACCGGCCACCTATATACAATTTACCAGCAATTTACTCAAACTTGAATTTTACTGACGAGGTGCTTTTAGTCTATCTTGATGTAACGCTACATTCTCATTATGATATAACAGAAATGTTCAGCAGATTGAAGAGAGAATTACAAACTGCATCTTAGAAACCAAATGGTTGAGAGTTGTTAAGCGGGGCGAGGCTTGATCTATATTTGACCTTTAATAATAGATACTTTTGTTCATCATGGTTAAAGTGCTGAATGAGGAGTTCAATCGTAGAGTCAAGCTATCTATTTAAAAAAATTGACGTTTCGACTGCCATACTGGAAATCTTAGTCAAGTGAGTGGTACCATTATGATAGTCAAGACCTCACGACTATAAATTGGTAGCTAAACCATATGAAACCAGCCACTGATATATTTTTACAAAAGACGACGGATGACTTATTGTCAGCATAGTTATCACTGAACTGTCTATAATTGTGATTGTTCTTTACTCTGTTAATGGTACCAATTTATAGTCGTGAGGTCTTGACTACCATAATGAGAAATGGAGTTTCATGTTTCTGACTTCGACTAAAAGCACTTCGTCAGTAAAATTCGAGGAATAACAGAGTAAATGATTGACTGACTCACTCATTAACTCACTCACTGAATGAATGATTGACTGAATGACTCACTAACTCACTGACTCACTAACTCACTGACTCACTAACTCACTGACTCACTAACTCACTGACTCACTAACTCACTCACTGACTGACTGACTCACTGACTGACTGACTGACTGACTGACTCATTCACTCACTCACTGACTCCCTGACTGACTGAATGAATGAAATTGCTCAAATAGTGCTTTACTGCGAAGGATCGTGCTCATATACGTCTCCTAACCGCAGTTCACACATATGTTTCATATGTTTGTTGTTGTTTGATTTATCATCTACGGGTTTATGTCGAATTAATTTGATGGCCTGCTCCCAGTTGACTTGTTAGCTCAATTGGTAGAGCGCTGCACTAGTATCGCAGAGGTCAGTGGTTCGAATCCCGTACAGGCCTGAAACTTTTTTCAGGTCTGATTTTCACTATTGCTCAAATAGTGCTTTACTGCGAAGGATCGTGCTCATATACGTCTCATAACCGCAGCTCACACATATGTTTCATATGTTTGCTGTTGTTTGAAAATAATATATGTTTACTGCGCTTTCATAAAATGTATGAAAGCGTTCTTCGCAGTAATAAACCCTACTTATCTAGTAGGTGGAAATAAGGCCTGAAAAAATTTTAGGTCCGTACGGGATTTGAACCTATGACCTCTGCGATACCGGTGCAGTCCTCTACAAACTGAGCTAACAAGCCAACTGGGAGCAGGTCATTATGTTGGTTCGTATTAAACCTGCCAATAAATTTGAATAAATGAAAATCATATATGTGTACTGCGGTTTCATAAAATATACGAAAGCGTTCCTCGCTGTAATAAACCCTATTTATCTAGTAGCGACTAAGTACTGTAGACATGACTTATTGACTTGCCCTGTTCTGCCAACAGAAGAGCGAACATAGATAAATACTAGATAAATAGGGTTTATTACAGCGAGGAACGCTTTCGTTTATTTTATGAAACCGCAGTACACATAAACGATTTTCATTTATTCAAATTTATAGGCAGGTTTAATACGAACCATGCAATGTCTACTTTCAGTGCTTATAACAAATGTAAAATTATTAAGTCATAAGTGAAAAAAGCTGTTCCTTCAATTTAAAACGGCAGTCACGTTGAGAATAAAGTAACCCTTTAGTTGCCTGTCATTATATTTGTAATGAGGTCGCTGACGCCAAAACGGGCTGGCTTTCTCTATCTTGGCCTTGCATCGAGCTGATGCACTTAAAACAGAAGGATGGGTACAAGTGCGGAATTCTCATTTGTCTCACGCTCCTCACCCACACGCGACATTTAGTTTTCAGGTTTAAAACAGAAGTCACTATTCTCATTAAATCATGAGGTGTTAAGGTACGAAATATTTACCCTCATAAGGTAACTAGGAAGAAAGTGCATTCGATTAAATATACCTTAGCAACCACTGAGTTATTTCTGCCTTAAAAGGAATTTAACGGAATATTACATATTCTTCACTCATTTTCCCCAATGATTGATTGTTGTTTTCGATCGTTTCTTTTAGTTTTCTAGATTTTTGTGCGAAGAGTCCTCCGTAGATGCAGCTTTCGACATAGCAACCGAACGTGCACTAATAACGTCTATGGTGTTTGGCTGTTGTTACGATGACATCCACGAGTAAGTAACCTAAGTCACAGCTTGTTTCCAAACTGCATATCCTTTAATCTTGCCAAGCAATGGGTTTGATCCTGAAATAGAGTTAAGAGTCAAAGTATGAGACCTGACCCAATAAGAAAGAAGACATAATTAAGTGAATGATGATAAAATACTTCTTCCGTCCGCTGTAGGAAAAATATCAACGTCTGCATAGTGTGCCATGACGACGATGGAGAAGATTGGCTGGGATGCAACAGTTGTGGCCAGTACTTCCACGCAAGTTGCATCAAAGTGGATTCCTCAGACTCTCTCCAGCTACTTTGTCTGCCCTTGTTAATTTCACAACATCGTTGCGGATTAATGACGTAAATTGATGGTGGAGAATATTCTTCCCAGTGTGAGGCTGGGTTAAGACTAATGAATAAAGGCTGATAGTTTCGAAAGAAACTGTTTGGGGCTGCGTCGGTGGGGGTAACGAAATAATCTGGATATATTAACAAAGTTGAAATGTTAAATTGGCCACCGTAACGATGACAAAAGCTGACCGGTTTCGAGCGTTAGCCCTCCGTCGGAGCGAAGGGCTAACGCTCGAAACGTCAGCTTTTGTCATCGTTACGGTGGCCAATTTACCATTTCAACTTTGTTGATATATCCAAATTATTGGGTTAAGACTAAACTAGGCTGTGTACATTTCCTGAAATCCCCCTTATTTCATGAATTATTTGACGCTTAAGTGTTGACAAGTTTTTCGCGTTAAGTAAGTGAAAAATTGACTCAACGCTACAAGGAAAATCTCCCTCAAAATTTACTCTTAAGAGTCGAAGTGACAGTCCAAAATTCAAGCGTTTCTGTTAGGTTTATTGGCGCATTGATAACCTTGTAAATAGCTCAAACATACTGAAAACAGTTTCATTCGTTTTTGTATATCTTCATCCTTTGTTCAGTACGATTTTACACGCCTCGGGTTTGAACTTTTCGGGGGGGGGGACACGTGCTGCAGCTTACACGACATATTTCAAATTTAACCGCTGTACTATAAACTTGTGTGTTCGACCCTCGACGAACGCCTTCGATATAGCGTCAGCCGCACACGAAGTGACTTGATTTGTCCTTGCAACTAATCCGATCTGTCATTTGTGAAAATCACGAGATCAATATGCACCGCACTCTGGAAAGAACGCGGGTTCGGTAACTGATGATTTAAAAAATTTTCTTCATCTGATGTGTTAGATGAAACTGTTCCTGCGTCGAATTCAACAGTTCCTTTAAGTCTTGAAATGAAACAGTGAGTTAAAGTCATTCCTATCTTACTTTCCTTTGTCTATTGGAACGAATGATCTTTCCATTGTCTATTGGAACGAATGATCGAAGCATAGTAGTGTTTGCTGAACTAACCGACTGATTAATGCAGTCAGCACTTTCGCTTTGGAGTAGATAAATACGTCGACTTCTCGTTCCAAACGCTAGTAGTTTAACTGACTGATGCAAAGTTTCTGCTGTTTGACTCAGTTCATGAAATGTGACCGGGCACAGGATTTCGTGCACTAACGCTTTTCCGTTAAACGGGTAAGAATAAACGGTTTGTAAACGGATAGTAAACGGGTAGTAAGAGCGTTTAAACGATTTGCATGTCCGTTTAAACGAATAGTCCAAAGCGTTAAACGATAGAGCAAAGTCCAAAAACAAATTCCGTAAACCGTTAAACGGCCGAGAAAAAAAATAAACGGATGGCTTAAAACGTTATACGGTTGAACGGCATCTATAATTATTTTATGGATAGCTCAAAACGTGAAACGGAAGGACAAAAACCTTGAACGGATGAGGAGGGCTAAAGAACAGCGGGAAGCCATGCACATATCGATCAGAAACCGTTGCGAACAATTATACGAATTGGTCATGCGGAACACTGACGTTTCATGCTAATAATATTCGACTGACAACAATAGAAAACTAAGTAAAATTAAATTACTAGCCTGCAATTAAGCTATCCACTGGCGAGTGAAGCGAGCCGAGAGCGAGTCTCGCCCTGGAGAGCTCACAATACGTTTGAAAATTTGTAGAAGCAGAGGAAGCAATCTGTCAATCATACCATGTGGACTGAACATTCTCGACAGAAAGAAAATAGAATTGAGAAGTCGTTTTTTTTTTTCATGTTCCTACATTGTTTCTTCTACGTATTGACTGAAATGAAAACGCACTATCAAGTGAAA
The DNA here is from genome assembly GCF_964205215.1 of Stylophora pistillata. Lineage (NCBI taxonomy): Eukaryota > Metazoa > Cnidaria > Anthozoa > Scleractinia > Pocilloporidae > Stylophora > Stylophora pistillata. Next base: position 11,511,736 of record NC_142523.1, read on the forward strand.
AACGTTAAGAAATGCCGCTGATTTTGTAGATTACACCGTCGGTTAATCGAAACAATATTGTTTACGCATGTAACAAAACTCAACTTTCTTTCGCTCGTGTTTCATCTAGCATTCCATTTCGTAAAGTAATATGTAATTACAGCTTTTATAAAGCAATTTCTGTTTCCTTTCAATCGATGGAAATAAAAGATGAGAAACTCGATAGCCACGGATTTTGTAAAATTTGCCGTACACGTCAATCGAAATAAATTTGCACAATCATGAAAACAAATCTCGCTCTCCTCGTCAAACGGATGCAAGTAACCGTTAAACGGATGTATTTTATTTTAAACGGATAGGTTAACCGTTCAAACGTTTTGTCGAAAACGTTAAACGGATGAGCAAAGCGTTTAAACGGATGAAGAAAGCGTTTAAACGCTTTAATGATCCGTTTTAAACGGATGGTAAACAGATAGTAAACAGATTGACTCGTTAAACGGTAAAACGTTAGTATACGAAATCCTGTGCCCGGTCACAAATATCTAGTCAGTTGTCTGTGTTGGTAGCTTTCTGAAAGTCTATTATTATCTCGACCAAAAGTTGCCGCTATCGCACCGTCGGAAAAACAATGTGTGACATATCAATAAACTTCGGAGCTTTATAAAAGCCCAGAGAAAGGCTAACAAGATTCACAGTTAATAGAGGGGACTGGTTAGGAGACCCGGCGAACATCATAGGTGCGGCCTATTGTTTCGTATCTGAACTGCACTGTGACGTCACAGCGAGAGTGCACATCAAAAACAAAGATGGCGGACATAGAGGCCTAAAGTGTGACGTCACGTTGCCATGACAGCATTTTTTTCTGGTCTAAACAGTTTAAACTCATACTTCAAACATGGCGTCTTTATCGAAATGCTCACTCGTTTCTTTCTTTTCTGGAGAGCGGAAATCGCTTGATCGCGGAGAAAACCACTTCAAATCCGACCATGTCCAAAGCTTTATTTATTCCAGGGGAGTCATCAAAGGTGAAGTCCAAGCAAGCATGAAAAATAAGGACTACAAAGTCACAGTAAGTTGCCAATTTGGGATCACAACACGTATGTTCAATTCGAAGAACTCCCAACCCCGATTTCACCTCCAATTTAATGTTTATATTGCGGAATATATATTGCAACTTACGTGTCTGTTTCGAATTATCTTTTTATCAGATTTATCTCGATGAAAACCTTGAAATAAAAAACACAGAATGCGAGTGTCCTCGCGGCGAGTTCAAGTGCAGTCACGCGGCAGCCATATTTATTTATGGCATCCATAACCTTAGCAGGACGGACCTGGAATGCCAATGGAAACGAAAGCGAAAGGCAGAAAGCGTACAGTCTGCAAGCCAGATGTTTCCAGCGCCACCGAAGAAGAAGGATTACAGCCCTTTGGCGCGCGATCCTAGCCGAGAAGATCGGATGTGGCTGTACAGCGAACTAAAGCGCTATGGCAAATTTACAGGGACCTGCTGGATCTTGAGTCCCGAACCACAACCTGCTACCCCTCTCCCGATCAAGACGATTGAGGATATCATTTACTCAGAAGGTTTCCTTATGGCATCTACGAAGGAAAAACAATTAGAGTACTTGATTGAGAATGCCAAAGTAGAGGAGAGAACCATAAATGTTGTGAGCACCCTCACGGCTGGCCAGCGAAACAGCCCTGCATGGCACCAAGCTCGTAGAGGCCGCCTGACTGCCAGTAATTTTGGCTCCGTCCTCCAGGCAAAAAGAGTTACACCGTCTCTTATCAAGCGACTACTTGGGGAATACAACTTGAGTGGAGTTAAAGCAATTGCATGGGGACAGGACAATGAGACTGAGGCCCTGAAATCCTTCACCAACATCACAAACTTTACACCTGTACAGACCGGCCTTTGGCTACACGAGTCGGGAGTTCTGGGTGCTTCCCCTGATGGACTTGTGGGAGACGACTCGGTGATTGAGTGTAAGTGCCCCTACACACATCGAAATGCGACAATCAAGGAAGCTTATGGGCACAAAGACTTTTACTTGGAGGAGAAGGAAGGGAATTATACGCTTTCTACCACACATGTTTACTGGCATCAGTGTCAAGGCCAGATGTTCCTGACAAAGCGCAAATTCTGCTACTTTGTTGTATGGACCACAAAGGATAGTGTAGTTATCAAGATTGAACGAGATGAATCTTGGGAGCACAATATTACTATCTTGAGTGATTTTTACTTTCATCAACTATTCCCAAAGATTACCGAGGGAGAACTTTGAAAAGTGGTGCACAGATGCTGGACATAATCAGAGTGGGGGGGGGGGGGGGAGTGGGAGCTAATGTAAATAGGCAGTAGCTAATGTTAAAAGGTATTTTTTTAAATTTCATACATTAATTTCTTAATATAACATTACATATTCTACACTCAGATAGAGACACAAGATAAAGAACCCACATTTTTCCATTTAGCATAGTAACTTAATAATAAATTACATTCTTCCTGAAAGCAAGCTTAAACAATTTTTTTTTTGCAACCAATGGCTACTGGTAGCTGGTAACACTTATCCTGGTTACTCAACAGGGCCCAGGTACATAAAACTTATGCCACACTTAAGTAGGCTTGCATAGCAATGCAAAGGGAAGGGGAGAGAGCCAAAACAAAATCCATGCAGCACAGGTTATTTTTTCTGACTACCTCTCACCATCCCTTAAGCTAATTGAAGTGTGGCTTTAGTTTTATACACCTGGACTCAGGCTCCCAGCTTCACAGACACAAAAGTAAAACCTTTAAGCCAGCACGACTTTCACACTTGGAACTACTGGACGAAAGAATTCCATACTGGTCACATGCCCCTGACCTGGATTTAGTTGAAATGACAATTTAAGAATGTCACTGGTTTTCATTATAATCTATTTTCACAGAACACATAGTAGTTTGTATTAATGAACATAAAGGAGATGAATATCAGAAAAATGTAAAACTGACCACATCATATTTTTGACCAAAGCTATGTCAATACCATTTGATCTGTTACAGTAGGGCTTCTAGTAATACAAAAATAATATTAAAAACTCATTGTACTATAATTTAGTTGAAAAAAAGTTCTATTCAGTCAAATTCAAAGTCTTCGCAGCCATCCTTGATCAATGGATACTGCAAATTAACAAGAGCTGAGCACAGTTGGCATAGCTTGTCAGCATGGCACCTCAAAAATGCTGGGATGAAGCCAAGGATGCGAAAACTCTTAAGTCTTGCATTTGCACGCTCTACGTGGATGCGACATCGAGCTATTGATTTTGTCGCCCTTGCCTCACTCTCTGTAAACTTTCCATTGTTGAGAAATGGTGGTATGTTCACTGAAACACCTCTTGGAACTACATCGCTGATGAGAAAACCTTTGTCTGCCAGAACAAGATCACCAGCACTCAAATGTTTACAAAACCCAGACTCTTTAACCATGACCTTGTCACTGACTGAGCCAGGAAAAAGATCACTAACATAGGTTATAACTCCATTTGGGGCAACCCCTATAATGACTTTGAAAGAGTTCATTCCCCTGTAGCTGGAATATGTAGCATTCTGCTGGGACATGAGCTTAGGTGCAGCAATTTCAATGTCTGTACAATCAATCACAATTAATGCGGCAACTGCTGTACTCAGTGAAAGAAGATGGCAAACACATCTTGTTCTTTTCTCTAGATGGCACAGTTGTCATGATGTCTTTGAACAGGAGAGAATGCAGAACATGGACAAAAGTTAGTACTATGTTAGCAACAGTTGCAACACTGCATGAAAACAACTGGGCTAAATGTAGATTGGTATAATTTTGTTTCAGTTTCATCAGAGTGATAAATATCTGGTCCTCAAGTGTGATCGCCTCAACCTTCCATCCAGCATAATAGTTTATTTCACCCTTGAATCTTGAAACATATCCCACAACAATATCAAAAACATCCTTAGTGGGTAGACCTGTCTCCATCCGTATCACCTCAGGGCTCAAGCTCTTAGCAGAGTAGTGTGCACTATAGTAACTTGACACTTCCTTGTGTTTAGCAAGTTCTGTTGAAGTCATATCAAGCTCTATTGACAGCAGAGCTTCTTTGGAACTTGTCTTTTCCTCTTGTGAGCATTCAGTGGAACATGGTTCAGAGTTCTCTTTAATCTCTTCAAGCACAGATGCTACAGTTGGTAATTTCGTGGGCTCGGCAGACACTTTCCGTTTTTTCTTGGGGGTAGGTGTACTGGGAGGTGTTGGTCCTGTACCTGGCAGCAAGTCCAAACTATCAAACAGCTTGTGCCTGTTTCTGTCACTGATGGTTGGCATATTTTCTTTTCGCCCATCTTTAAAGTGACAACTGCAAAGTCGCGAATGTTTGCTGGGCTTTCTATCTCCTCTCCTATAACAGAAAAAGACAGAAGCAGTTACTATACTTGCGCTTAAAAAACCCAAAGTTTAGTTGGTCACATGCTTAACCTTGTAGTCTAAGACGTGAATGCGAAGCGAGTATTTCTCTGAGCTTGTTACTTAATACTAGTTAGTGTAAAAGCCTTGATACTCACAACTATCATATAGTTTTTTAGTAACTAAATAATCTTAGATCAAGACTGAAGACAAGGAAAGGCAAAGCCGCGAGAAAACAAATAAGACAAGAAAGAGAAACAGCTAATCGTGAATCAGTTTGAGATAAAAAAAAAACCAGCTATTTCTAATCGATGGTACAGCATCGAAATATATATTTTTCGAAAAATACTCACCTTACAAATGATATCCACTTATCATAGAGTGTTTTATGTTTTTTCTGGTCTGGAAACGAAAAGAATCGGCAGCAGTGGCTTTCAGATGTGTGATTGCAATCTGGATGAAAACACTGGCCCATCGCAAACTTCGTCTCCGTGGCGTTTTGACTCGAATTATTGCTCACCAGGTGCTTTTGTCCGCTTATTATACTCTTCAATAGTAAGGCCAAAGGTTATCTTGATTCTCTTTATCTTATTTCTATTATTGGAGGATAAAATGCGCTATTATAGCTCTTGAAGTGTTCGAGGTCAACGACAATGTGTCACGCTAGGGACGCCATATTGGTTTGTTTAGACCACAGAATTCCGGTGCTATGGAAACGTGACGTAAGCACTTTAGGACTCTATTGTGGAACATTTTCTCTTGATTAGGGAATACTTGGACGGAATTCCAGAATTTTTGAGCCAGATAAAGATATCGAAGAGTAGTTTAACGCTTCAATAAACAGGTGAGTACATATTTTGCATCTGATAAGAAAATTTGGTGTAATTACAAAGATATTTGTGACCGGGCACAGGATTTCGTACACTAGCGCTTTACCGTTTAACGAATAATCCGTTTACTATCCGTTTATTATCCATTTAAAACGGATCATCAAAGCGTTTAAATGCTTTCTTCATCCGTTTAAACGCTTTGCTCATCCGTTTAACGTTTTCGGCAAAACGTTTAAACGGTTAACCTATCCGTTTTAAAAAAAATCCATCCGTTTAACGGTTACTGGCATCCGTTCAACGTTTTTGAAGAGCAACGGCATAAAACTCTCAAGAAGCACCCGTTGAAAATGAATCACGTTTCGATCGAGCGGCTACGTTGGTGTTCGACTGTTTGCAAATCTCTGGTATGAGAAGGTCTTCGATTAGAAGAATTCTCACTCAGATATTGAGACACGAGAGCTCGCATTACTTTACGAAAACAGAATGATATTCGTTAAGTAACACGAGAAGAGCGACATTTGTTTTCATGCTTATGCAAATTTATTTCGATAGGCGTGTACGGCAAAACTATTTACCGAATCGGTGGCCATAGGTTTTCTCATCTTTTATTTCCATCGATTGAAAGGAAACGAAAATGGCTTTATAAAAGCTATAATTACAAATTACTTTACGAAATCGAACGCTAGATGAAACATGAGCGAAAGAAAGTTGCAGAAGCAAAATTGTTTCGATAGTTAACCGACGGTGAAATCTACAAATTCGGCGGCTACTTTTACCTACGTATAATCCATTTCTTAAGGTTTTTCACTTGATAGTGCGATTTCATTTCGGTCAATACGTTTCGGAAACAATGTAGGAACATGAAAAAAAAACTGACTTTGCTTCTCAATTCTAATTTTTCTTTTTTTGTCGAGAATGTTCAGTCTGCATGGTATGATTGACAGATTGCTTCCTCTGCTTATATTTTATGCAAATTTTCAAACACATTGCGAGCTCTCCAGTGCGAGACTCGCTCTCGGCTCGCTTTACTCGCCAGTGGATAGCTTAATTGCAGGCTAGTAATTTAATTTTACTTCGTTTTCTACTGGTGTCAGTCGAATGTAATATTAGAATGAAACGTCAGTGTTCCGCAAGAACAATATTATTCGTATAATTGTTCGCAACGGTTTCTGTTAGTTACGTGCATGGCTTATCCCGCTCTTCTTTAGCCCTCCTGATTCGTTCAAGGTTTTTGTCCATCCGTTTTACGTTTTAGGCTATCCATTAATAGATCCTGTTAAACCGTTTAACGTTTTAAGCCATCCGTTTATTTTTTTTCTCGGCCGTTTAACGGTTGACGGAATCCGTTTTTGGACTTTGCTCTATCGTTTAACGCTTTGGACTATCCGTTTCAATGAATATGCAGACCGTTTAAACACTCTTACTACCCGTTTATTGTCCGTTTACAAACCGTTTATTTTCAACCGTTTAACGAAAAAGCGTTCGTGTACGAAATCCTGTGCCCGGTCACATTTACTCGGTATTCCTGGCGCTACTCTATTGCCTATCGATGGTTTTTATATATAGATATATAGATGGTATTTATATATTTTCTTTGTCTAATTTGCAATGTCAGAGACTTTAATTTTCAATTTTTTCATTTGAACTTCTTTTGTACCTTTTTTTTTTGTATTTATTTTGTGGATTCAACCCATTCTTAACGGACTAAACGATATACAAGACATCATCACTATCTTCGAAAAATTGAGTCATACTCTCAGTTCAGCTGTACAAAGAGTCGATAAAAAATGAAAAGGAAGGTAATTCATTGGAAAAGCTTCGAGAAAACACCTCCGAATTTACCGTGCTTATGTCTAAAGGTTTTAATCTTTTAAGCTTCTTTGGATAATTCATAGAATGGGACCCTTAAGTACTGAACAGTGCTAGATACCTTATGCTTGATTTGTAAATAATTTTAGGTCACAACAGGGAAATACTGTAGTTTCATGTTATCATTTATTGTCGAAAGCTATAACTATTACTCTAGTTACATACATACACATGCCAGTTATGCAATAAAATTATCAGTAACTATATAATAATGTCAACAGCAGTCTCCAGGGTTCTCATTAAGTGCCGGCAGCCGGCTAAAAAACCGGCTACCTTAAATTTAGAGCCGCCTACTTTTCGGTGACAAGCTTGCCTCCTTATTTTGTATCTACACATAGATTTCGAAGTTAAAAATCGCATGAATGGAACGAGTAATACTTGAAAGCCGTTTTCAGCAGCAAAACGTATTACACAATGCCAATGCACGCCTTCTACATTCATGCCTTAGAAGAAGGCATGAAATGGCGTTCGGTGTGTTAGAAGAAGGCATGAAATCTTAGTATGTAATTAATTACAGAGTACCCATGAGTAAAAGAAAACCCACTTCAAGTCAGCCTGGAATTGATCGATATTTCTGTAAATCTCGAAGAACAGAAAGCCAGGTAGATGAAGGTGAGAAAACTACTGCCCTTTTTGGGGTGTAGTCTGGTCCGATTATTAGGATTCCAAGAAAAGAAAGATGTTCAGTAAAATTTATGGTTGTCTCTAATAAAAAAATTATTTCTTAAAACCAAATTTGTTTGCCAAAAGGCTCAAAATGGCAAATCTAACCTTCTATATTTTGAAGTTTTTCGGAGGGGAGGAGGGGAGGGGGCATGCTGCCAGACCCCCTTAGAGGCTCATGCCTGTGGTACTCGCTTCTTCCACGGCCTACTTTTATGTTTCAGCCGTCTACATCAAAACTTATCGAGAACCCTGAGTCTTGGTGTTTCAAGATATTATTGGCTTTTAGATCAAAATTTGTTTACATATTGTTCACATGTCTCAAAAATCATCCAAAAGACATCAATCTAATAATCCACTACTAAATTAAAGCATATCTTTCAAAATGTAAGATCTAATTATCATCATTTCTTCTCTTTCTGCATGGCAATTTATCATTTGTCACTTGTTCCCATTGTCGATGCTTATCCTTCCTCCCCCCTGGTGTTACCGCTTTGGTATGAAACAGACTGCTGAATGCGAATGTTGTTGGCATTATATCCAAATTGGTGAATATCTGGATTATCACAATGCCTGCCAAGTTTGCGCTGGTGTCCAAGACATTGTTCAACAGGGTCTTGACAGAAGCGTTGTGTCAAAATAAATTCCATTCCTTCCTGGAGAAAGAACTTTGTACACTCAAATCCCTCATGTGTCTGCCAGGATAAGAACATTTTGGCTCTGGCATTCTGGGTGTAGTTACCAGGTTTGTTCTCTGTGCTGGTTTTCCATGAGTTCAGGTACTCCAGAAATTTCATCAGGAATTCAAATCTAGGAAAAATAATAGAAAGATTATGGTTCTGATTAATTAACTTTCAATTTATTTTGTTCTATATTTTCCATAGAAATAATTTATTCATCATATAATTATCCATATTTACTACTTTGAATTAAAAAAAATTGTCATTTTAACTAATCCACACTACAAGCTCTGTTTATCTATAGGAAGGTAAAATTGGACATATGGCTAATTATATGATAAATTGGGTATTACAAGAGGTACATATTTCACTTCACTCATTTACTAACTAAAGCTTGTGAGATCCTTTCACCAGTCAAAGATAAATGTTTACCTTTCATCCTGAAGTGATGTATATGGAGCCAGGAAGGGCTTGCGCTTACAGACATGTTCAATCCTGCTTCTCACATTTAAGCAGTCGAAGAAACGATCAACCATTTCACAGAGTTTGGCAGTACCAGCTGCTTCGGGGGGGCCCAAATGCTTTTAGGATTGCTGCAATTGTTGAGCTCAAGACTTGTGCAGCAAGATTAAACCTCATAACTGAATAAGCATTCAGGTTAATATGCTCATATGTAAGCTTGGGCAGCAGTTTCAGACCATTGTTGAAGTCCTCACTCACCATGCTTGTGATATGCTGCCACAAGACATACTGTCCATCATTCCACGTGTATCTGGTTCCCTTTGTTGCCTCTGAATGCATAATACCTCGTTGTCTTGATGAGATGTGGTGCATCACTAAAAAAGTATATATATCTGTGTTGGGCATAGAGATTCTTGGTGCAGTAGCACACATCACATTGCACATCTCCAAGTGCCTTGTGAAGACGAAAGAACTTTCTATTTGGACTTGCACCATCTGCTGTGGTAGCAACCACCCAAAGATTGCGTGTGATTTCTAATAGGGATACTGCTTCCCAGAACAAGGGTATGAGCTGATATGATGTAATTCCTGTGGTAGCAAAATTAGCTAAGGCAAACTTAAGTTCAGTGCAAATGCAACGCACCATAAATACCAGGACATGGGATGCAATGTCATCAGCATACATCTGAGTTGACGTCAGTGCAAACTGAATCTGCTAGATGATGGCGACGCTCTGGTCTCGGCGTTGGCTTGCGAGATTCAATGCTTTTCGTCGGCGTATTTAGCTTACGGTAGATAATGCGCCGAATCTCGGCTTCTTTGGAGTTGTGTTGTCAGTAGAAACTGAAACTAACACGCAAAAGATCGAAGATTAAAAGATGTTTCAGAGAAGAGATTGCGAAAGTTCAAGAGGGACGAGATCGTGCAAGACGTACTGACAGTGGAGTCTGATGTAAACAGACCACAGAGACATAAAATATAGACGATAATACTCACATATCTCGAAATCTTTGGGTGAAAATGCTTCTCGCAGGCCAGCTAGGTGTAGACTCAATCGTTCTTGATTTGCTCTCTAAAATTGGAGTCAATTACCCGAGTTTTCTTGAGTTGTCCGAGCCAAGATTCGCGCAATTCGCGATGTTTCGCGTCGACTGCTTTTGGCAGTTTCCAAATTCCAATTCCTTTGGTCCGCCTACACGATCCAAAGCCAAATACCGCACAGTTTCGGCCTGCCATGGTATATTATAAAACTATATACTTAAAACTCCAATAATTATCTCTATGTAATCAAAAATCTACGTAAAGTATCGCTTCTTGTCAATGTCTTCCCCATGCGCTCTGTATTCAGCTGGTTGACTGTGCACTCTCGTGGTGACGTCATAGGACCAAAACGAAAACAAAGAGATACTCCTCTGATGTTCGCCGGGTCTCCTAATCAGTCCCCTCTATTAACTATGCAAGATTACAAAGTACGCCATTTTCTGAACACAGATTGCTGAAAACTTGATCGATGTACGTGACAGTAATATTTCTCACGGTATTTCGATTGCCAGTTCTGTTGTGATACTATCTGTTCGTTCACTACAGATACTGAGCTTCATGTAAACAACAGCGCCATGATTTGGCTAGAATCCCTAATTACCACCAGGGAGCTATTATGACAGATGAGTCAACTCCAAACAGCTTAATTAGTATTAAATCCCAGTCAAGTCGCTAATTTCCGTACAGTTCTGCCGGCTAATAACGACCCATTAATTATCTCTCGCTTTCCAGCTTTGTTTAAAACATTCTTGTAGACACGAATGATCTTGGCCGTGTCACCGTGTTAATGCGGATAGCAACAAAAACCAATGGAACAGTAAGAGACTCGATAAAAGTTCACGCGTGAAAACCTCAATTTAAGAGCCACTCAAAAGAGTTTTTCCTTTGAAAAATGCTTTAGATTTAGAATCTGGAAGTCCAAGAACGGTAGCATTAACGTTTTGCAAAGATTCTTCCCAATCGCAAATAATTCTTTTAGAACAGGAAATTTAAACTGCGGACCTCAGTTGAGAATTTGATTCCAATAACTAAGATTAAACATTACGCAAGTCGGCCTGTGACAGAATGGCAAGAACCCTCTTTTAGTGGCGATATCGATCTTCAAAGCAGAAATTCTTAAATCGAATTAGTAATTCAACAAGAAATAAAGGACACTCGAAGGCAACCTACAATCTGTTACTTGCTTAAAATATTGTTTACACTTCATATAACACTGTAAAAATAGGAAATCTTGACCCGAAATATAAACCCGGTGTCATTTCTTTCTAGGAACTTCTTGTCTGGTGTTCAACCTTGATGTTTTTTTTATTTCATACATCGTATGTGCTGATCATCTGGTTGGATTTTGTGGTTTTCCTGTTGGTGGAAAGGTTAGTCACTTGTTTCTTTGTTTACTAACTAGACTAAAGGGCGTTTTCATTGGTTTAAACTGAGGTTGGCACACGTGAAGGGACTCGACTAGTCCTTGCAGCTAGTCCAATCTGTCATTTGGTATTGAAGTTACGCCAGAAAAATAGCCATTGCTAAAATCACGAGATGATAATGCACTGCACCCTGAAAAGAACTCTTGGTTCGGCACGTGATGGTATGAAAAACTTTGTTCATCTGATCTTTTAGATGAAATTGTCCTTGCCTCAAGGTCAATAGTCCCCCAAAGTCTTAAATTGAAACAGTGGGCTAAAATTATTCCTATTTTAGATTCCAAGATCTAGTGAAATGAATGATAAGAGTGAGTTTATTGAGTAACGCAGTCAGTACGTATACTTTTGCTTCTGAGTGGATAGATACGTTGATTTCTAGTTCCAAACGCTATTGTCAGTAGGTTAACGGACTGAAGCCAAGTTAATACTGTCTGAATCCATGTAGGGGCCAAACCACCCCCTAAATGTTTCATCAGAGGCGAGCGGTATATCATGGGAGATTTTTTTTCGGCTTTGGTAAAATTCAAGGCGGAACATTTTTTTAAAGAGAATCCTCCTTCGAGGGAAATAAACAGGTTTCTGCGCCGGAATATGGGGCGATATACGTCTCAAACGGATAATTCTACTCAATTAAGGCAAATTTCGAGTTTTTATTCCCAACTTGAGGTAGCTGTCAACACTTTAGAAGAAAAGTACTCGTCCAGTGTGTCATGAAGCAAAGATCGAGAAATACAGCAGCTCCTGCCGAGCCAAGGAATGGTGCTTCGAATGTTAAAGAAAATTCATGACAAGATCGTTAGAAGGCTGCGATCTGAACCAAGTCTAGCGACGTCATGGAGGGGTGATTTTACAATGGACGTCCCACTTGAGGTATTTGAAGTGACCTTACGTCACATCATTCAAAGTAACAATTTCGGTCACCGGTTTGAGGAAACGTTAGCCTACATCAAAGTTTCCATTACAGATACGAGGAAGGCAGTTTTCATTTTTAACAAAATGAACGTAGACTGTGCTATCATGTCCCGTACCAAGCTTCTGAAAAGGTCTTTAGGAATCTCTGATGAGTCAGAGAGGTGCGAGGTGGTTATCAGTGCAGAAAAACCCCTGGTACTGAAATACCACGAGAACAATGAGGTCTTATCTGTGTATTTTGTTCTGAGTACTGGAACCAGTATGGTATCCCACAGCCTTAAGTTCATAAACAATTACTTTAATGTTTAGTTCGAGAAAATCTCAAAGCTCCTTCCACAAGAAAAGATTGGGATTTAAAAGGACTAGGAGGGAGTTGGTTTTTTGAAAACAAAAACCTAAGAAAAGTATGAAGTTTAACTGGGATTTTATTAGGTTCCAGAGGTTCAAGTGGGAGCTCCCAAAGAAATGGATACTTTATGGAATGAAAGTTATCAGCGTGCGAAGAAAATCGTGTCTGATAGTGTGGGGCTAATGGGTTTTGCAATCAAGCTTAGTCAATTCTGTTCTAACTTGCCTGAAAGGCAAGTGAAGTTTTCTGGGAAACTCAAATGACAGGAGAACTGCAATCAATGCTCCTTATCTTGAAAGACTCTTGGGCTTGTACACACTAGCAATAACTTGCCTATATGGCAAGCCATAAACTCGACTTTCTTTGCACCCTGACAATATTATATGATATTGCAAGATCGCTTTTCACCACAGATGTCAATAGTGGCGGTACTTACACCTGTAGGTTATCATTTAACTCTTACCTCCATCGTGCTGAATACTCTCCCGATTGCAACTGCAGCCCACTTGTAATAAAGAAAAGTTGTTTGAAATCTTGCTTGAGCTGTTGCTATTTTTCAGATTTGACTGTATGTTTAAGGTCCAATTTGATAACAAATTGAGCAGTAACACATTATATTGATGGCTTTTGAGCCCAATTGTAATTCTAGATCCCAATTCTGTCAGTATAATAAGTGTATTTCCCTCACAATCTTTCTATTCCTTTTGTGAGGAACTAAGAACAATGTACATAATATTATTGCTGATATATTAGCGGTTTAAGTTCGTACTACTCGTTTAAAGTTGTACACATTATACAGAATATTCTGTCCTTTTAAGCTGAAAATTTCTAACAAAAACTAAGCCAGATTTAACAGCATACCTTCAGTTAATGAGGTTTTTCAAAGTGCAGAGTTATACACTGTACAGCAAAACTGATACTTTTGTGCAATAGTTTAGTTGTTGATATCAAATGTTGCTGTTTCAGTCTGTTAGAATCAGACTTTTTGTTGAATTTGCCACTTGGTTTCAATGACAGATGCTAAGACCTGAGGCTGATTGTTCAAGTTTATGCCCAGTATCTTTCATAGGGCCGCCCTTAGAATATCACAGCAAGCTGGTCAAAAGCAGCGGTTTCCTTGTTTTTCAAACCAAGCAATGTAAAAAAATCCCCAACAACAACTTTTCAATATTACTGAACTCTATGCCCACTAAAATCACATAGGGTCACCTTTCTAATATCACATCAAGATGGTAAAAAGCACCATTTTCACTACATTGATGATTTTAAAACCAAACCCTTCAAAGCAAAATACTTTATATGCAGCTACTTAATATAACCATCACATGCCAGCATGTTTCTTTTTAATCTATCATGCTTAGTATACTGTATAAATTATTTTACTGATTCTTTCAAATGTGTGAAGAACCCCCCCCCCAAAAAAAAAAACAGGGAACAATAACTTTGAACAAAAACTCAATTCACAGTTTAGATGAGGAATGATCATGTTTTAATCAGAGAATGCAAGCTGGATGACAACACAAATGATATTGTATTTTCCATCTTGAAAAAACTTTATGTTGACTGAAATTTTGGCAGTCGGCATTACAAATGCTGTACATCTACTGCTCTTTAGACAATCTTTCCAGCAGTCACACTCTCCCTTATATGATTTGTGACTGAACTGGTGCAGATATTGCATCCGGTGTTGTTGTGCTTTAACAGACCACATTGACTGAACCTCCCATCATACAGTCTCTCACACTCTTTGGAATATAAGACTCACTCCTCTTTCCTTGCCCCCGCTTATAGTACACGCTATAGGGATCCATTTCTTCCGCCGAATCAAAGACACATACTCATGTCTGAATACAGTTGGCCACCTGGACTTCTTCTTCAGATTGTATGTATTTTTAATGTACATTGCCAACTTTACATGTTTGGCCTCATGGCCTTGCATTGAATTTAGTCCAAGGCCATGCCCTATTTCTTCATATAACTTCTTGGTGTGGTTAGGTATGGCATACCCCAGGGTCCACACAGTCGGGTTCACACCCTTGAGAAACAACAAATTTTTCTTTGAAATAATCATGGCGCAAGGTTTTTAACTCATCTACTTGTTCCTTTGTAATGTCTACTCTTGAATACAGGGATGCTGCATCCCTAAGTTTCAGACCGATAAATGCCAAAACATGGAGTTTTTGAACTGAGCCTGGTGAAAGTCTAGGAAAAATTGACACGACTTCCTGGACTAAGGCATTAAAGTACCAGGAAAAGTTCTTGGATTCTAACCCTGTAAATCGTTAGGTGAAAGAAATTGCTTTCTTTCTCTTTTCCCCAAACCATCTGACAAAAGAATTATACAGCCTAACACACTTTGCAGTTTCTCTCACACGTGTCAGAAATTTTGTCACTGGTGAATCATCTGATAAACTTGTTGCTGATTTAAGTTGGGCATTGTCAGTGTACTGGATAACTACTGTTAGTAGATCAGTAAACCAATGCTGCCAGGCATTATTTGTGTTATGCAAGGGTTCTGCCTTTACCAGATTGACAAACTTACCGAAAGGAGGGACAAACTCCTGTCGTGACTTTTCCTTTGAAATCAGTTGTGTGACCTGACTTCTTACCTTTTCTGAGGGATCCCGAAGTTTGCCTTCAGAGCTTCAACTTTTTTGGCTGTTGCAATTCTCTTCTCATACACCCATTCTTGCCATGTGTCATTAGGACCACCAATTGACCCATCCATTGTTGTTTTGGTGTTCTGGTTTACATTTGCAAATGGTGAAAAGTAGCTGGCAGAGTTGTTTAGTTCACCTGACATTGATGATGCCCACTTCATGTCACAGGGGATCAGCTTCATTCTGAATTTAAGCTGATAGCTCTTTCGAGTAGTTAACTGTTGTCCTTCACCTTCTTCCATCTCTCTTCTCAAATGATCAGTGTAATGCTTCATTAATGGGCTGTCTTCAGGAGAGTTTGAAACCATTAGCAAATGATTGTCATTGCAACTTTGAACCCTTTGTAATAAGTTTAGGATACTAACAAGCTATGCTGCAAGTAATTAAATACAAATAGAAACTGAGAAAAATTCACACTATTCTTGAGTGCTTGTTATTATTAATTTTTATAACCATACAGTCAGTCACGTAATACAGTGGCACATCCAGGGTGGGGCCCATGGCCCCCCCCATTACTTTTAGACCAAACTGAGGCTATGCTTTGCAGGCTATGGCTCTAAGGGCCAAAAAACAATTTTAGATCGCCCCCCCCCCTTATCTTAAGGTCTGGATCTGCCACTGTAATACATGTAATAATAAGGCAAAGTGGGTATATGATCATTTCCCTATGCTTTAGTAACAAGATATATATAAATTACCAGTCGCAGTATCATTCCTTCCGAAAGGAGCCCCATCTGCCCCAATAGCAATGTACAAAACATTCTTTTCCCTGTTAAACCAATGTAGGCAAGGTACTCTCATCAAGAAACAGACACAGGTCAGCAAGCTGTAAGAGAAATGGCTTCAGAGGCCTGTACACTCCAGGAAATGCCCCAACATTAAATCTGGCAGCCGATGTCTCCAAATCAATCATCTCGCCAGTGTCAATGCTTTGAATAAAACGTATCAAGGCCTTGTAAGACACAATCTTGGGAATTTCACAATTTTTCATAAATTCAGTTTTCTTGTTTTTACAATTTTTTCCACTTTCCTTGACTACTTCTGTGGTCAAACAACAAACATATGAAATACATATATATGAACTGCGGTTATGTGGTGTTCCGAATACTGGTGTACTTTTTCTGGCTTAGAAGCCCACCTTCATATAGAACAGGCATGCTTCCCACTTTATTTTACAAACTGTTTTCGTACTCATGGATGTTGGTCTGTACATTTTATAAAATCTGTACAGGTTTTTGACTTGCTAATGTATTCGTTCATGCATTGTTTGGGGGCAGTGTTTATCAGTGTAGTCCACATACCATCCATGATAGGTTTGTCAGGATGGTTTGATATTTTCTTCCTCCCACAGTGAATTGGCCTCAGTACTTCAAGGGTTTTTCTTCTCCTTTGCATAGCCTGTGCCCTCGAAAGGTTTAGTTTCTCACTTGACAGCAAATGAAGCTCACTTGTTGTGTAAGGGAGGTTTGCTTTTTTGTTTTCCACTATTTCACATTCACTCTGATCTGTCACCTCATCAATCTGTGGGATAATAAATTTAAAAAAGGGGTGCATGGAATAAAAGCCTTAACTGACTTTTGATGTAATGTAAAATTCTCCTTTTGTTCACATGGAAATGCACTGTACCAAGGGCAACTTGAAAGGAGAATTACACAGTTTATCAGAGATCACTTAGAGCTTTCTTCTCTCACCCATAACATTTTTATTATATAGCATTAAATAAGACCTACAAATAAAATAAATTGTAAAATTGGAAAGTAAATTTAATTCAATACAGTTATACTGTGTTTATGCATATATAGAGTACATGAATAATTAGAAGTGGGTAAAAGAGAAAGGAAGTGAGGCCAGTGAGTACTGAATAAATATAACTTACTACTTAGCTTCCATGCATTAAACCCTGACACTAGCTGGACTTTAAACATACATCTAGCTACCCCAGTAATTAAGCTAATTAACCTCCGTTTCTTAGGACGAATTCGCTCTTCTGTACGGTGAAGTTGAGCCTGCATTGCTTTAATTTTCTCATCACAATCCAATTTCTTTTGCAATTCGTTATGCGTTTGTTCCTTTCTAAGGTGACTGTACAGTCCCAATGAGAAGCGTTTCTTTAAATGCGCCCTAAAAGAGCATTGGTTTTTCTCAGTTAAACGAGGACAAAGCGCGGGAATAAATATACAGACAAATCGAGATGTCAAACTAAAATCGTATGGTTTTCGATTTTCAAATAAACCTCGACAAACAAAGAAACCTACAAAGGTAAAACTCACCTTGGGGACTCTTCAGGAACGTCAAGTTCGGTATTTTCTCCTCCAATCATGCTCCAATTGTGCGCCGCTACTACAACCAATATGGCTTCATGACACACCACTGCAAAGCTTGTGAGCCGAACAAGTTGAAAATGCCCGCCTGTAAGCTGTGTTCGGTACCAGGCCCCTGAAAACTGCCTTTTTGCAGCCCTCCTTGAAACGGCCACCACACCCAGAGGCCTTTGCGCGCTTGTTTGGCCGCCATCTTGAAATTTTTTTCCCAAATTCTGATGAAACATTTAAGGGGTGGTTTGGCCCCTATGTGTCAACTCATATAGTATCCTGGAATTATGTTAATGACAGAGGTGTTTTGCACGGCATTTCGACTGTGAGTTTTGTTGCGACATGGCATGTTCATTCACTTAAATGCTGAGTTTCATGTAAAGAACAGCGCCACGATTTGGCTAGGATCTCTTATCACCACCAAGGGGCTCTGAATATGATTGATAACTCAACTCCGAACAGCTTAGTATACTAAATCCCAATCGAGTTGGAAGATTTTTGCACAGCGGTGCCGTTTATCAAATATGTGTCGCTTTTTGTTTTAGAACATTGTTGTAGACGCGAATGATCATAGCTGCGCTTAACTTCTTTTAACAAAACCGAATGGAACAGGAAGAGTTTCGATACAAGCTTGTGTGTGAAAACCTTTATTTGAGTGCTGCTGTTAAGAGTTTAGATTTAAAATCCTGGGAAGTCATTGAAGGGCAGCGTTAACCTTTGTAAAAGTAAGAAATCTTGACCCGAAATTTAAACCCCGGGTCATTTTCCTTCCAGGAATTTTTTGTCAAGCGTTCAACCTCCCTGATTTTTCATTCCATCTGTGGTAGGTTCTGATCACATGACTGGACTTTGCGGTTTCACTTTTCGTAGATACTGAAGGTAAACTTTTCCAGTTTCTGTGCTTGTTAAATCGAGTAAAGAGCTTTTTAACCTTTATAACTGCCATGAGTGACAAAGACAGAATTTCTCCATACCATATTAATACACTATCAAGCAGACACGTCAGAGTCATTTGGGGGACTATTCATTGATCCACTATCAAATTCTCCTGACTAACATTGTAAGAATTGTGCAGCAGACAGTAAAGAGAATTACTAATGAGATCTTGAGAGTGAAAGGATTAAGTGATCTTTACACGGTTAAGAGCGCCGAACTTTTCATCAGCGAGCCTAATACCTCGGGTACAGATTAAAGAACAGCTTCTCCAATAGTTCTTATGCTATATTGAAAATTCGCCCCGAGCCTCTATTCGACTAAACTTTTAACGAATCTTGAACGACTGATTTCGGCTCTGATGAAAGGCTTTTGCGCTGAAGCAAAAGCAATTCTCTCAAGGATTTAGGAAGCAGTTTTCGTGGAACTGTTGTGGGAACTGTTTGGGGCACTGGAATCGAGCGAAAAGAAAACTAACTAGATTTTCGAGGGATGATACATTAAGTGGTTTGTTACATATTTAGACTTTCCCCTTAAACCATCATATGGCAAAAACATGCTGTTGTATTCGGCGCGGGCAATAATTACGCAATTGTATTCCGGTCGGGGTAAATTTGTATTTGATCAGGGGTAGGTTGACCAAGAATCAACCAATAACAGTGCTCGTTTTGTTGAGTGAAAGTCTAGGTATGTAACAATATTTAATATTTTTCGTAAAAAGTTTGGCGTCTAAACATGACCTTTAATATCTGACGTTATCTTTCCATGAAAGAAAGGTTTCTCGCCAGTGTCGGTTATTATTTGTTGTTTTTCAAGACAATTTCGCAGATTAGATGTTGGTGATAACGGCCTCAGTATGATCACTGATGCAGAAACGGAAGAAAAGAACGATGAACCACTGTGTTATATGTGACGACTTAAATTAACCTTACAAGGTTTCTCTTACCTAAAAATATCTTAAAAGTTTTTACAGATTTTTTTAAATTTGAATTTGAACATTCTAGGAAATGTAAATCGTATTCGACTGACGCCAGTTGAAGAATGTTGATTCCATTAAATGAATCAGTGGTAACGAGTTGCCAGTACGGGACTTGAAATTACTGCTTCAAAATGAACGCTGGGATTGGCCGAACCAGGAACATGTCGCTCAAGGGGCATGTTGCTTCGTGTAGCCTTGATCTTTGTTGTTGTTGTATGAGATGCAGAGCCACAAAAGCTTCGTAAATTTTCTTAAAAATTGTGTTTACAAACCGTTCTTCTTTTCATGATGGGTTGAGGAAATCTTTGATCTGTGTGGGGAAGTGAAAATGACCGTATTCTATCACAATACAATTGACTTTTCCCCCCATAAAGCTCTAGCAGTGAATTTCTACAGTCCCCCTTTCCCCTCCCCCCTTTATACTCTGTAGGAGGCGAAAGAGTATAAAGAGTGATCACAAACTTACCAGTTAACAAATGTATACTACCATTCTCAGTTGAGTGAGAAGCGACAAAAGTTATACGACAGCGGAAGTGTTACCACACCGGAAGTCAGTTCTGTCGCTGACCAGTTTTACTTGCGACTAGGAGTTAAAGGACTTACATAAATGTATTTTTGTGATATATCAAAACTTTTATTCATAAACAACAGAAATTAACCCCAATTAAGGCAATCGTTTAGTTCTTAACTAGGGATATCGGAGACATTTAACGGCTAACATTGGCTTGCTTATTTGACGGTTGACAGTAAAAATATTGAGTTTTTGACGGTTGACGGCTAATAGTCTTAATATTTTGGCCATTTCACGGTTGACAGTTAATCCCATTGAGACCCTCTTCCACATTTGACAGTTGGCGACGCGTAGCTCTTGAGATCTGATTAGCAAACGAAGAAAATTGCTTTTGACAACTTTACCCGTCAAACCTCCGTCCCCAAACTTTGTCGGTGTCTCACTCAACTTATAATCGTAGTAAATGTTTAAACAAGTTTAAAAGTTCTAAGTCCTTAAAAAAGATAACTAACTGACTTAACTAATGGAGACACCTCTTTTGTAAAGGGTCTGATTGAATATGGGTGATCTAAAGCAAGCAAAAGACTTTCATGAGCGAGCGCTGGATGTTCAGCTGAAAAACCTCGGCCCTGAGCATGTTGATGTCGCAATATCTTACAATAACCTGGGCTTTGTCCACCAGCAGCTGGGTGATCTAAAGCAGGCAAAAGACTGTCACGAGCGAGCACTCAATGTTTTCTTGAAAAAGCTCGGACCTTCACATGTTCATGTTGCAACGTCTTACAGTAACCTTGGCGATGTCCATCGGCAGCTGGGTGACCTAAAGCAGGCAAAAGACTGTAACGAGCGAGCACTGGATGTTCGACTAAAAACTCACGGACCTGAGCATGTTGATGTCGCAATGTCTTACAGTAAACTGGGCCTTGTCCACCAGCAGCTGGGTGACCTAAACCAGGCAAAAGACTGCCACAAGCGAGCGCTGGATGTTCGGCTGAAAAAGCTCGGACCTGAGCATGATGAAGTTGTAGTGTCTTACAATAACCTTGGCGATGTCCACCGGCAGCTTGGTAACCTAAAGCAGGCAAAAGACTGTACCGAGCGAGCACTGGATGTTTCGCTGAAAAAGCTCGGACCTGAGCATGTTGATGTCGCAACATGTTACAATAACCTGGGCCTTGTCCACCAGCAGCTGGGTGATCTAAAGCAGGCAAAAGACTATCAGGAGCGAGCACTGAATGTTTGCCTGAAAAAGCTCGGACCTTCGCATGTTCAAGTTGCAATGTTTTACAATAACCTTGGCGAAATCCACCGGCAGCTGGGTGACCTGAAGCAGGCAAAAGACTGTCACGAGCTAGCGCTGGATGTTTGGCTGAAAAAGCTCGGACCTGAGCATGTTGACGTCGCAACGTCTTACAATAACCTGGGCCTTGTCCACCAGCAGCTGGGTGATCTAAAGCAGGCAAAACACTGTCTCGAGCGAGCACTGAATGTTCGGCTTAAAATGCTCGGACCTTCGCATGTTCATGTCTCAATGTCTTACAATAACCTTGGCGAAGTCCACCGGCAGCTGGGTGACCTGAAGGAGGCAAAAGACTGTCACGAGCGAGCGCTGGATGTTCGGCTGAAAAAGCTTGGGACTGAGCATGTTGATGTCGCAATGTCTTACAATAACCTGGGCCTTGTTCACCAGCATTTGGGTGATCTAAAGCAGGCAAAAGACTGTCACGAGCGAGCACTGAATGTTTGGCTGAAAAAGCTCGGACCTGAGCATGTTGATGTCGCAACGTCTTACAATAACCTTGGCGAAGTCCACCGGCAGCTGGGTGACCTGAAGGAGGCAAAAGACTGTCTCGAGCGAGCACTGGATGTTTGGCTGAAAACGCTCGGACCTGAGCATGTTGATGTCGCAAGGTCTTACAACAACCTTGGCGAAGTCCACCGGCAGTTGGGTGACCTAAAGCAGGCAAAAGACTGTAACGAGCGAGCACTAGATGTTTGGCTGAGAAAGCTCGGACCGGAGCATGTTGACGTCGCAACGTCTTACAATAACCTGGGCCTTGTCCACCAGCAGCTGGGTGATCTAAAGCAGGCAAAACACTGTCTCGAGCGAGCACTGAATGTTTGGCTTAAAATGCTCGGGCCTGAGCATGTTGATGTCGCAAGGTCTTACAACAACCTTGCCGAAGTCCACCGGCAGTTGGGTGACCTAAAGAAGGCAAAAGACTGTAACGAGCGAGCACTAGATGTTTGGCTGAGAAAGCTCGGACCGGAGCATGTTGACGTCGCAACGTCTTACAATAACCTGGGCCTTGTCCACCAGCAGCTGGGTGATCTAATGCAGGCTAAAGACTGCCACGAGCGTGCGCTAGATGTTCAGCTGAAAAAGCTCGGACCTGAGCATGTTGACGTCGCAAGGTCTTACAATAACCTGGGCCTTGTCCACCAGCAGCTGGGTGATCTAAAGCAGGCAAAACACTGTCACGAGCGAGCACTGAATGTTTGGCTTAAAATGCTCGGACCTTCGCATGTTCATGTCTCAATGTCTTACAATAACCTGGGCCTTGTCCACCAGCAGCTGGGTGATCTAAAGCAGGCAAAACACTGTCACGAGCGAGCCCTGAATGTTCGGCTGAAAAAGCTCGGACCTTCGCATGTTCATGTCGCAATGTCTTACCATAACCTGGGCGTTGTCCACGCACAGCTGGGTGACCTAAAGCAGGCAAAAGACTGCCTCGAGCCAGCGCTGGATGTTCAGCTAAAAAAGCTCGGACCTGAGCATGTTGATGTCGCAATGTCTTGCTATAACCTGGGTGTTGTCCACGCACAGCTGGGTGACCTAAAGCAGGCAAAAGATTGTCACGAGCGAGCCCTTGATGTTCGGCTGAAAAAGCTCGGAACTGAGCATGTTGATGTCGCAATGTCTTACCATAACCTGGGCCTTGTCCACAGGCAGCTGGGTGACCTAAAGCAGGCAAACGATTGTCACGAGCGAGCGCTGGATGTTCAGCTAAAAAAGCTCGGACCTGAGCATGTTGATGTCGCAATGTCTTACTATAACCTGGGCGTTGTCCACGCACAGCTGGGTGACCTAAAGCAGGCAAAAGATTGTCACGAGCAAGCCCTGGATGTTCGGCTGAAAAAGCTCGGAACTGAGCATGTTGATGTCGCAATGTCTTACCATAACCTGGGCCTTGTCCACAGGCAGCTGGGTGACCTAAAGCAGGCAAACGATTGTCACGAGCGAGCGCTGGATGTTCAGCTAAAAAAGCTCGGACCTGAGCATGTTGACGTCGCAATGTCTTACTATAACCTGGGCGTTGTCCACGCACAGCTGGGTGACCTAAAGCAGGCAAAAGATTGTCACGAGCGAGCCCTGGATGTTCGGCTGAAAAAGCTCGGAACTGAGCATGTTAATGTCGCATCGTCGTATGATAACCTGGGCAATGTCTACGAGCAGCTGGGTGACCTAAAGCAGGCAAAAGACTTTCACGAGCGAGCCCTGGATATTCGGATGAAAAAGCTCGGACCTGAGCATGTTCATGTCGCAATATCTTACGATAATCTGGGCATTCTCCACAGGCAGTTCGGTAAACTAAACCAGGCAAAAGACTGTCACGAGCGAGCACTAAATGTTCGGCTGAAAAAGCTTGGACCTGAGCATGTTGATATCGCAATGTCTTATAATAACCTGGGCCTTGTCCACGAGCAGCTGGGTGACCTAAAGCAGGCAAAAGACTTTCACGAGCGAGCCCTAGATGTTCGGCGCAAAAACCTAGGACCTAAGGATGTTCGTATCGCTGAGTCTTATAATAATCTGGGCATTCTCCACCAGCAGCTGGGTGACCTAAGGCAGGCAAAAGACTTTCATAAGCGAGCCCTGGATGTTTGGCTGAAAAAGCTCGGACCTGAGCATCTTGATGTCGCAAAGTCTTACAGTAACCTGGGCGATATCCACTGGCAGCTGGATGACCTAAAGCAGGCAAAAGATTGTCACAAGCGAGCCCTGGATGTTCGGCTGAAAAAGCTCGGACCTGAGCATGTTCATGTCGCAGCGTCTTACAATAACCTGAGCCTTGACCACAAGAAGCTGGGTGACCTAAGGCAGGCAAAAGATTGTCACGAGCGAGCGCTGGATGTTTGGCTGAAAAAGCTCGGACCTGAGCATCTTGATGTCGCAACGTCTTATAATAACCTGGGTCTTGTCCACAGGCAGCTGGGTGACCTAAAGCAGGCAAAAGATTGTCACGAGCGAGCCCTGGATATTCGGCTGAAAAAGCTCGGACCTGAGCATGTTGATGTCGCAAAGTCTTACCATAACCTGGGCGTTGTCCACGCACAGCTGGGTGACCTAAAGCAGGCAAAAGACTGTCTCGAGCCAGCGCTGGATGTTCAGCTAAAAAAGCTCGGACCTGAGCATGTTGATGTCGCAATGTCTTACCATAACCTGGGCCTTGTCCACAGGCAGCTGGGTGACCTAAAGCAGGCAAACGATTGTCACGAGCGAGCGCTGGATGTTCAGCTAAAAA
The DNA here is from genome assembly GCF_964205215.1 of Stylophora pistillata. NCBI lineage: Eukaryota > Metazoa > Cnidaria > Anthozoa > Scleractinia > Pocilloporidae > Stylophora > Stylophora pistillata. The sequence continues at coordinate 11,536,272 of NC_142523.1, forward strand.
AGCTCGGAACTGAGCATGTTGATGTCGCAATGTCTTACTATAACCTGGGCGTTGTCCTCGCACAGCTGGGTGACCTAAAGCAAGCAAAAGATTGTCACGAGCGAGCCCTGGATGTTCGGCTGAAAAAGCTCGGAACTGAGCATGTTGATGTCGCAATGTCTTACCATAACCTGGGCCTTGTCCACAGGCAGCTGGGTGACCTAAAGCAGGCAAACGATTGTCACGAGCGAGCGCTGGATGTTCAGCTAAAAAAGCTCGGACCTGAGCATGTTGATGTCGCAATGACTTACAATAACCCGGGCACTGTCCACAGGCAGCTGTTATATGTTGTAGCCAATATGTTCTTGTTGTTGTTGTTGTTTTTGTTGTTGTTGTTGTTGTTGTTGATACTTACATAAACCTGGGCGATGTGCACAATTATCTCGGTCTCAGCCAAGAACCAAAGGGTGGTACGATCTTGCGTTGGCGATTTATGTCAAGAACTTTGGCCCTGAAGATGAGAAAGTGAGATTTGTTCAGAATGCACTTGCTCAGCTACGTACAGCAGAACTGAATATTGGTAACACATAAAGTCCAATAATCATAAATTCGTAATTCTTTACAGCGTTAGTCTCGTTACTCGTAGATCAGCGAAGATCAAATCGGAATTGAGAGTTCAAACAAAGATATCAAGACTTCAGTTTACAGCATACTTATACAGATTAAGTCAAGCAACACCTAATTGTGGTGCATTGTAATGTAGAAAATTTAAGAAACAACAGACGATTTCCCTGTAAGCCAGACTTCTAGCGATCAACATTACAAGTTAAAGAGGCAGTCAGAGTGCAGTCAGTTGCGTTTGACACGTGCCGCAACCATTTTGTAAAAGGCAGAGCTAAAAACCCCATTCAAATCTCAAGAACTTTTGCAGGCTCACTCTTGAAACGATAGCAACGTTAGACTAAAAATGGAACAACATTTAAAAAATTGTAACGCCCTGTGGTTTTTCCCCCTAGATAACGACACTAGTAGAGAAACTACGCTTCAAACTTTCACCTCAGATGTCTCTCAAAACGGGCACAAAATATCTTTTGCACACCATAGTTTCATCCTTGCTGATATTAACCGGTCTATCATCGAAGTTAGATCGTCAAAATGCATTTGGAGTAAGTTCGGCTACGTTGATCTCGACACGTCAGCTGGACGGTCCTCAGCGATAGTTTTATCATATTTTGCTTTAAAAAAAGTGGTTTTGAAGTATCAAAGATTAATCCTTTCAATTGTTTTAAAAATTGCGCCATGTCAATTATTATTAAAAACTGGATCGTTGGATAATGCAATTCAAGACTTTTTATGGGCTTAGCCATTATGATATAGGAGCCAATATACCATAATCTACAAATATGATAAGTGTACGCGTTGGCTTAAAATTAAAAGGGAGCTAAAAAGAAGAGAAGAGAAGATTTGTCTAATATCGTGGGGGTGTTTTTAATAAAACAATTATTCCACTCGCGCTTGTTGGATATGAGATGGCTATAGCTAACTCGGCGCTACGCGCCTCGTTGGCTATCTATCATCTCATATCCAACAAGTGCGAGTGGAATAATTGTTAAATACATACTGTTGCTATGGATTTATAGGCGTCTATGTGACATGCGCAGATGTTATTCAACTTTGTCTATGTAATATAGAATTAGACCCTGTCACTGGCTGTCAGGATTTTAAAATATCGTCTGTTACTTTATTGCAATGAACGTTGGACTTTTCTCGGAGTATGGTCCCTCTAGAACCTATTAAGTTTAATTTGTAGTTTTGACATGGAAGTAATCCTTTAAAATTTGTAAATTGTTCATAGTTTAAATCATCACAACCATAGTAACTTTTGGCGTGCTGTACGTATTGTAATCTTTAACTAAGTAGGCTAATTATTAAAGGAGTTAAGTAATGGCACTTCTGCAGTCGATGGTGTTGCGTTTTGGTGGTTGAAAAGATTGGTTGTTAGAACAATAGATAAACCTATAATTCCGTATGGGAAAAACCGCGCGAATGCACAGAATCCGCATGGCTCTAATCATACTCTATTTGTCAGTCATTTTCGCGGTGTGAACACGAGCTTGTTGATACACAAAATAAAGCAGGAGTGTATATATGCACGATCCTTCGCAGTAAAGCACTATTTGAGCAATAGTGAAAATCAGACCTGAAAAAAAAAACATTTTAGGCCTGCACGGGATTCGAACCACTGACCTCTGCGATACTAGTGCAGCGCTCTATCAATTGAGCTAACAAGCCAACTGGGAGCAGGACGTCAAATTAATTCGACATAAACCCGTAGATGATAAATCAAACAACAACAAGCATATGAAACTTATGTATGACCTGCGGTTATGAAGCGTATATATGCACGATCCTTCGCAGTAAAGCACTATTTGAGCAATAGTGAAAATCAGACCTGAAAAAAAAAAAATTTCTGGCCTGTACGGGAATCGAACCACTGACCTCTGCGATACTAGTGTAGCGCTCTAAAGCAGGAGTGTAGGCCAGTTTACGTAAGGAGCACAGAATTCGAATGTGTGAAATCCTAGCTACGCCACTACTTGCCAACCTAAAAAGCCCTTGTTTCCATAAGCATCAAAAAAGCTCTTTGTTATATTCGATGCCCAATCAACCAAGATAATGGTTTGAGAATTTGTGTAATGCTCTACTAAGCAAATCTGCTTTTGTTTGAGGTGAACAGAGCCTGGCACTATGGGAGGTCGGTTAGAGCTCGAAAGACGATTGTCGCGTGTGGTTCACAGCATCCTCCTGCACGCATGTCTCGTGTTTGCCTCCGCTGGCCTAAAAATGCCACGTCTCCTTCGCAGCCGTTCTTTAGCTAATAGCTCCTTCGTAACGAACAGTATTCCTTTCCCTTTGTTTGAGGGTATAGACCCTTACAGATTGCGCTAGTAAAAGTGGCACATTATTATTATTTTTTTAAATTTTTTTTTTTGCTCAAGTTCCTTTGCAGTAAGTGGCTTGAACCCGGGGGTAACATGTGAAGGTGTAGTCTGATCGTCCGGGTGAGTGTAGTCCTGAAAAGGACTGTTGTCGGTGGTAGTGACTGACGTTTCGACAACCTGTGCGGAAGTCATCATCAGAGTCAAGTGAATGATTGTTGTAAGTAGAATGTTCTTATTCTAGTTCGTGTGAAATGATCGGTTGGTTTTGCCGTGATGTTATTGGCTGTAAGACTCAAGTGACGTAAGTCGGTCGTGATTGGTCTGTTTCGATCTGTCGGTAAAGTTAGGTCGTTCTTTTTCGGTCGTTTGTGATGTTTATGTCGTGAATGAGTCGTTTGTATGGAGCGGGTAAGTGTTGACATCTGTTTAGGGGAGTCTGTTCTAAGTTAGTAAACCATCTTTCCAGAGTCAGTTGTTGAAAATAGTCAGTACTGTAGGTTAGGCATTGCGCAGAGTCCCAATCCATGTTGTGGTTGGTAAGTCGATGGTGTTCAGCAATGTGATTGCTGACATCACCTTTCCTCGTCGCTCGTCTGTGTTCAGTCAGTCTTGTTTTGAGGTTTCTGCCAGTCTCACCGATGTAGGAGGCTTAGCAGTTGGAACAATTGATCTTATAAATCGTTCCCTGTCTGTTCCTCGGTTCGTCTTTGTCTTTAACGTTGGTTAGTAACTGACGTAGTGTAGTGATGGGTTTCTGGGCGACGCGGATATTGAAGGGTAGTAAGATGCGCCAGATGTTTTCAGACATGCTTTTTATTTACGGTATGGCTGCTGTAGTCGTAGGGGTTGCGATGTCGTTTGTTTTGGTAGTAGTAGTGGGTCGGTGAGTGTTTCGTCGGATGAAGTCGTTGTTGTAGTTGTTCTTCGTAAAAACACGGTGAAGGTATTTGCTTTCGTCGGATAAGCTTTCTGTCGAGTCGCATACTAATTGTGCGCGTCGTGTTAGAGTTCTGATAGTTGTTGCTTTGTGTGATGTAGGGTTGTAGGATGACTCGTCTAGTAATCTGTCGGTGTGTGTCGGTTTCCGGTAAACTGTGGTCCGTAATGAGTTGTCGTTGTGGCTTACCAGGCAGTCTAGAAGAGGAAGTTTGCCATTTTCTTCGACTTCTCTGGTAAATTGTATGTCAGTGTTTTGTTCGTTAAGGTGGTGGTGGAATGCGTCAATTTCGTCGTGTCGAACTGCGGTGAATGTGTCGTCAAAGTATCGTAACCAAAGCCACAACTATCAGAACTCTGACACGACGCGCGCAACTAGTATGCGACTCGACAGACAGCTTATCCGACGAGAACAAATGCCTTCACCGTGTTTTTACGAAGAACAACTACAACAACGACTTCATCCGACCAAACACTTACCGACCCACTACCACTACCGAAACAAACGACACCGCAACCCCTACGACTACAGCAACCATACCGTACATAAAAAGCATGTCTGAAAACATCTCGCGCATCTTACTACCCTTCAATATCCGCGTCGCCCACAAACCCATCACCACACTACGTAATTTACTAACCAACGTTAATCGAACAGAACGACCTAACTTTACCGACGGATCGAAACAGACCAATCACGACAGTCTTACGCCACTTGAGTCTTACAGCCAATAACATCACGTTAAAACTGACCCATCATTTTACACGAACTGAAATAAGAACACTCTACTAACAACAACTATTCACTTGACTCTGATGATGACTTCCGCACAGGTTGTCGAAACGTCAGTCACTACCACCGACAACAGTCCTTTTCAGGACTACACTCACCCGGACGATCAGACTACACCTTCACTTAAGTTCCTTTGTTTACTGGAAAGTCTGAAATTAAGGGGAGTGCTGGTGCTATAATCATGTTAAAACCGTGTCTTGTGAAATTCACATCATGCTCAACAAGATATTATGCCAGTCTACACTAAGTTTGAGTTAGATTCTGGACGCTTTTCTCAGGTGAACATTGCACTTATCGCATTTCTGGTTTCCTGCTTTTAGAAAAAGGTCTTCAGATTTCTACTCTCTTACTTAAAAGTTTTTCAAATAGTTTCATAACATGTGTCAGGTAATTCTAAAGCCGGACTTAAAAAACTTAAAAGTTTTTCAAGAAGTTATCTTTGTCTTTACTCTCATTGTTTCCTTCCCATTTTGAATCCTGTCATTTTGTCTTCTTCCGCATAACATATGAGTAACTCTTCCTGGACACAACTACAGTTCACTGCAGCAAAAAGTATCATTAGCAAATAATCACACCTACCCTTGTCGAAATGTCATTTAGATGACAAACAGTGAGGTAACGGAATGATTGATTTGCATTGCAAATATGTTTTCACTCGATGAAGTAATAATTGTCTTTGTTCTGTCAGGAACTTCGAACATAGAGCTCCGAGCTTCGATTACCTATTTGGCTTAAAATTACGACTTTTTGGTACGACAAATAGTTTCATAACATGTGTCAGGTAATTCTAAAGCCGGACAGCCGGCGACCGGACAGAGACCACATACCAACTGAGTAGGACGTGAAGTAACAGAAGATCATGTCTTTCAAGAGCTCAAGTAAGTTATCTAGTTTCATTCTCCTACACTCAATAATTATGTTACCAAAAATTTTGAGCCCTCTACTGGAGCCTTGGCTAAATATTAAAAGATATAATGCATCGATGGGCCTGTCTCGCCTATGATTCATTTCTTCTAATTTATCGGTGAAACAGACAGTGTGCGGAAACTTGTCACGGGTATAATTTATGTGAACACTGAATGAAATTGAAAGCTGCAATATTTCATAAGTCTAATTCACTACGTTTCGCATGCACAAGTTTTTGTCCGAAAGGAAATTCAATACTAATTAGGGCAATTTGAAAATAATGGTAATCTAGCGACACCTAATCACCACAAAGATTCCATAACTGAACCCTTTCATGCATCAGCTTTGTCGGGAAAAATATCGATCTCCCGCACATGAAAACGTTATTCCTCAGCGAATGATATCAGCAAACCTTTAAAACTTCAGTTTCTAAAGGACCACTCATTAGTTATCTAACATTATTTACTCTAATAATCGCACCTTGCCATCTTCTTGCACTTTGAGCCTAGGTTTAATTTTCTCCTCTTTTCCCTTGTACGGCAGCTGCGCATTGGCAAAGGAACTGCTTTAGCCTTATAATAGAGCATCAAAAACTTCAATATAGAATTAAAAAAAATACTGGAAATTGACCGCCCACTAGTGGGGGTATCGTTAGAATAAAAAAAGGCGTGGGGAGGAGGGGAGAGAAATTGTTTTAAAGTGACACAACCAAAATACTACGAACCCCTTCCCTTTTGATAAATAATGACCGATCCCTGAACAAGGATTATGATCTAATTTACTTTAACAATCGCACTTTCCTGTCTTCTCACACTTTTATAAACCCATGTTCGGAAGAGTTCCATATAACCCCGTCATTAATTATGCATTCCATTTCATAAAGACTAAATATAAAGGTTTCTTTGCAACACTCTATGCATAATTAATGTATGGGGTTCTATGGAACTCTTACCCCCATGTTCAATTTCCTACTATTTTTCCTTGTACGGCGGCCCTGCTTTGGCAAGGGAATTGTTTTAGCTTTCTAACACTGAGTCAGAAGCTTTCATTTAGAATTCAAAGGACTGAAATACAATAAATACGGCTGTCTGCATTTTTCATATCATTTATGGACCATACCAGTTTTCTTAACTCCTAGCAAGATGTTAAACCATACTTTTTTAGATCTCTTATTCAGGAACCAGAGTCATTAGTTCTAGACTGAAGGGGGAGGGGTTGGAGGATTATGGGCGATCATTAGGTTTGTAGGGAGAACATAGAGGGAACTAGTCGTCGCCGACTGAGTATAAAGGGGGAGAACTATAGCAAATGACTGCCTGCCAATTATTTTTCATTGATTTTTTTTTTGGGGGGGGGGGGGGTCATAAGAATGTTACAAAGGATTACCGGAGATCAGATAATTGTAATTATGACAGTCAAGATTCTCTGACCCCTCCTCCCCCTCAGGCGATAAATAATGGCCGGTCCCTGATTTCATTCCTCTGAAACCTGCTCTGAGATTTTTTGTGAAACTTTAGTTTTTGTTTGTTTATCTTATAGGAGCGAAAATTTGAAAATAAAAAAGAGGAAAGTTTTTTGAAGTAAAGAAAGAGGTGAAATTTTGAAATAAAAAAGGGGGGGGGGGTCCTGGGGCTCGTTTAGGAACTGTAGTACTTATATAATTCCTATAATATCATAACAATTAAATTTACGAGTACTGGCTAAATTTGCGTTTCCGAAAATTGTTCCTTTTCCTTCGCCGAGAATTGGAGTTTAAATTTATTTCAGGGGAAGAATGACATTGCTCAATTCCGAGAAAGAGAAAAAAGGCAATAGTTTACCGAGCTGAAAAAACCACAATTGTTGATGTGCGTGTGCTATTTATGTGAAGGATATTCCATGCAATATTATGGCATTTGTTTCAAACAGTTTTTCTCGAAGAAAGAGACTCCCACAGAGGTACAAGGTAGATGAACGAAAGGAAAAAAAACAGTTGATTTTGTACCTTTATCCTCCGTTTTTAACCAAACCCTCCCTTTCCTGGAGTTATCCTGACTCATCTACAGGAACATCTTGGAAATTACTACTTCTCGAAGAGGAAATGAATTTGAGTCATACCCAAAGAACATTGGAATAATTTTCAAAGGTCTTTTAGTCCAAATCGAGGATCTGGTGATAAAAACCCGTATATTTCTCCACTTCCCTCCCATCCCCCATAATCCCTCCATATCCCCTTTCCCTCTTCCCCTCCTGATCTCCCCTCCCCGAACGAATCTGCATCGTTCTTTCCTTCAGTGTTATATTTACGCTGTTGTAATTTCCTTCGTGTTTATCGCCCACCAGACGATCAAGAAAGAAGAGAGACATCGTACGTTATGAACTATGAACAAGCTTATAAAATCAAGTTAATAGAGAAAGATGCTTTAACGCAGGTTAGTTTATGATTTTATGGCGTGTCCAGGTTATTGTGCAGCTTAAACATCTTGCGGGAATTATCTTGTGTGAGTGGCCTTTTTACTTCTCGTTTCCTTCTTTGTTTTGTGTGCTGGTTTTTTTTCTCGTGATTTGTTTGTTTATTTGTTTGTTTGTTTCTTCTTTATTTTAAATAAGGGGTTTTTATTTTCAAGGAAATCATTATCTTAAATCGATTTTCTGCTGAATCAGTCGAACATAAACGAGAAACAAAACGCCATATGAGTAAATTAAAATTTCAAACTTACCAAATTATGCAGAGGCATAGTTAGTAGTCCCCTCTACTAACTATGGCAGAGGGGAGCAACTCATTCAAAGTAAATCAATCAACAAGGGATATTTAGAATATGTCAAAATTCGAGTAATGAGATACGACACTTGACCGGCATCTAAAGTTGCTCGTTTGATTGAGAAACCGGTCATTATTTATCCTTTGGCTAGGTGGGTCGGTGAATTTTGGTTGTGTCACCATGTAAACTACCTAATTCCTCTCCCCCCCTGGGGATCCCTTGTATTCAGATGATCCCCCATAATTGGCCATCAATTCTCTATAGTCCCCCTTTAATCTCTGTTAGTGACAACTGTTTGCCATGGCAACCAGAAGAGTAGTCCTTACACTCCCTCTTTTCGATCTAATTCCCCTCCCCCCCTGGGGATCCGTTGTATTCAGATGATCCCCCATAATTGGCAATCAATTCTCTATAGTCCCCCTTTAATCTCTGTTAGTGACAACTGTTTGCCATGGCAACCAGAAGAGTAGTCCTTACACTCCCTCTTTTCGATCTAATCAGTCCATCAGTTGATTGGCCTTTTTGTAGACTGTGTCATACGTTTGGTGACTAGTACTAGTTTAACATTTTCAGTGAGAGAAACATTTGATACATATTCCCGAAATTTTGAGGAAATATGGAACAGAAATGAAGAAATTAGTTGAGTTTAAAACTGTGGGCTGTTTATAAGAGTTTTTCTAGATTTTGCTCATTGTGGTACAGATATAACTTTAAAGGAACAGAAACCTTTTAGTAATGATAAAATTGCAGCTATTATTTTACTTAAAAAATGTTAGAAAAGATCTAATAAATTTTACATCCCCATTCCTCAATGGGAAAGTTGTTTTAGGGCGTGTGGTTCTAACTTAAAATTAATACTAAATACATTATAAAATGCAAAATATATTATTTCAGTGAAAACGGGTTTGGCAGGATAAATTTAGCAAAGACTTTCACATTTACTAAAACAACCTTCAAACACCATACTAGTATATTACACAAACCACTTTTTACAAAACGTTGTTTAGGCATGCATTCTATGGTTACTTTTGTTGTTCTTTTTCTTTTTTATTAACAGAGTCTGTAAAAAAAAAAAAAAAAAAGGTTTATTTTTCTTTGTTAAGAGAGCTAATGCCCATAAAATTTTTCTTTCAACTCACCATGTGAAATCTGAGAAGCTCATTGTATCTGATTTATCATCACGGGTTTATTACGAATCAACTTAACGGCCTGCTCCCAGTTGGCTTGTTAGCTCAATTGGTAGAGCGCTAAACTACTATCGCAGAGGTCAGTGGTTCCAATCCCGTACAGGCCTGATTTTTTTCAGATCTGATTTTCGCTATTGCATAAATAGCGCTCTGTACTGCGAGGATCGTGCATCATACGTATCAATTGATTCGCGAGAATTTTGAAATCCTTGGCGTGTTTCTTTATCCATTTCGTCGTGATGTACGTTAAAAATTTATTTATACTTGCAAGCCGATCATTTCGTCGTCTCGCGATGATTAAGACTCTTACGAATGAAAACCGCAAAGTTTCGTCTTGACAAAGTTTTCCAGAACTTCAAAACTTGAAACTTTAAGATGGGTTATAAGTAGGCCAAACAGCTTGAAATTACGGAGTCATCCGTGGCGTAAAAGCCTGACGAGGTCTTCTTTGTTTCATGAGGTATTGTTTTGCTGTACGCTATTGTTTATAATGTTTTTTGTCTTTGTTTTACGTCACTCGTGAGCTTCACAGGTTTTTACACCGAGGATGAGCCAGACTTCCGTATAAACCCATACTTCATTATACAAAATAAAAGCAGAGGCCAAACCACAGATCACCTTTGGGACTACCGTCTCTGTTTTTGATAGTTATGAGGTTATATGGAAATCTTTCCCACACCAATTTAGTACTTCGTGCAGTTTTCGTCGATGGCAAGGTATTCGTTTGAACATGGCCTTTTGAAATTTAATGTAACAAGTTCTCCTCCACAAAATAGCTCAGGAAGTCTTACTTCTCAATATTGACTTCTTGAAACTTAAAAAATTAGAACAGACAAGAAAAATACTTCTTGAAAATTATATTACTTCTTGTGAAAATATTTTGCTGCTTAACTGTTGTTGTATGAGATTACATGAGAAACCACCACTGACTGATAAAGACAGCACTTTCCTAACATACGCGTAATTTTGGCGTTATTAATCAACAGGGTTGGGGTGTAGGTCAATACATTGCCTTGAGATGTTCCGCGACATTTACACATTTACAAAGACCTATTTTGACTAACTGGATGCTATTTCGTACCTTGGTGCAATTCTTTGCTTGCATTGTTTTCCTTCACCATTCATTCCTATGCTTTACTGTGATATTTATGTTAGATATTTATGTTAGATTTTTAGATTTTAGAATTTATATTGTTAATTGATTAATAATCACTGATTAGACTAGTGTCCACAATTAGCTTGTGCTTGTACAGCTAAATACATTTGACACTTAAATAAAGTTTTTATTATTATTATTATTATTATTATTATTATTATGCAGTATACACGTTTGGATGCTAGTGAGCTGAGCAAGATAGGGCGAAAATTCGTAGCCTATCTGCCTGACAGGAGTGTTAACTATAATAGTATCTCATGCTACTTAAATATAAATGATCAATATAAAACAATTAAAGTGTCGATTGGCCCAATACTAAGATGTTTTTTTTCAAATGTTCATGATGTACTGTTCAGCTCTTAAAATATCCTTAACTTAAAATGTTCATAAAATACTGTTCATAAAAGCCAAATCATAATGTCCTTAAAGTTCTTACGATGTAACCAGTTTAAATATTCTTGCAATGTTTAGAGTGCTATTTCATACATCTTTCTGCATTCTCAGCAATATTTCTTTGTATCTTGTAGCAAAGATGCCCTTCATTTCAGTTTCCAGAGCTTTAGACCATCCTCCAAGTACATCTATAATGACGTTTACTTGTGAGATCTTGTATCCTGGGTGTTGTTTTGTCAGCTCAAGTCTAAGTGCTCCATACTTCTTAGTCTTTTCTTTTTCTTTTTTGTCTCTTTGGTTGATCCAAGGGCAGCTCATTTCCACCAGAAGTACCTTCTTGTTTTTGTGGTGGATGAAAGGTGCATCCACACGATTAGATCGTACATATGTACGATCAGCCTATACTGGTACATCCCAGTATGCCTCAGCATCATGTGATTTATAAAGAGGTTTGGGCTTCACATCTGAGAACCATGGCGGAGTACTATCAGCGAGCTCTAGGTCTTTGAGCATCTCAAAGAAGAACACTTTCAAAACAAAATTGTGACTTTCTAAGTACTTGGACTGAGCTAATGATGGACATCCAGCAAGTACATGTGTCATGCTCTCAGGACCTTCGCCACACATTCTACATTTGACATCGTTCTTGTCCGTTCTTCCAGTCTTCTAGGCCATGTAGACCTATGTTGGTGTGAGCTGTTCGTACAGTTCCATGATGCCTGCGATACAGTGGGTAGGAGCACATTGCCATTTACTGAGCCATGCAAAACAATTTTCATGGCTCAGTTGATCATCTTGCCATCTTGCTTTTAAAGACTTCCTTGCCACTGTTGATCTTCGACTTTTTTGACAAGTTTCTCATTTACCACTTTCTTTATATGCTTCTTGATGTGCAGATCTTGGGTAGCTATCTCTGGTTCTTCTGTTGGGCTACATGATGGTTCAGTGGCATTCAAGTTCAGAGCTGTATCCAGTTCTTCTGCAAACCTCTTCGCGTCAGTGATGAGAGGAGAATCCCTGACTATAGCACATTCTTCAAACCGTTGCACAGATTTCATCTTGGGGTCTGGACTTTCATAGAGTTTAACTGCTGTTGTGATCTTGATCAGCCTATACTAATAATAATAATAATAATAATAATAATAATAATCGACTTTAGAGGGTATATACATAACAGCTTGCGCTGATAAACCAGTGGCCCTCAAAACTAAAGTTAGTAAGTAATGCATTCTAAGCCATAGAGATTAAAAATAGAACTAACTAGTCGAACAATGTAACTATTCAAAGACTATAAATACAATAAAACTAGATTATAATACAGCTTCAAAAGAATCAATACTCTTGCTCAATACTCTTGCTCAATGGCTCGTAGTCCTCGTCCTCCTTTCTCCCAATTATTATTATTGTTATGTCGCAGAGAAATCAACTGAATGCTACATTCTAATCAGGCAGCACAGGGCGAAAACCGTAACCTGTGAGCCATGGAGTAAAAAATAAATGTACATTAACGAATCCTAAAAAGCTTGTCCGTTGTGTCTACAGTCCTCCTTCTAACAGAGAGTCAAACTGCCACCTTGAAAGTCCGGGCAATATTCAGCGTGCCCGAGAGCACTGCCCTCTGCATCTTTCGCAGTACGTCTGTGCTTCTGCCTCCCACCAGCTCGCGCATCATGACATCCAGCTCCCGTGACCACCCCTCGAGGGCATCCATAATGATGTTATATTGCTTCACCTCGTAGCCTGGGAACGGCTGCCTTAGTTCCCAGCGAGGGGGTCCGTACCTCAGTGTCTTCTCTTCATCCTTTCCTGTCCGATTGTTAACCCACGGGCAGCTCATTTCCAGCGTCACAACTCTCTTGCACATATGATTTACAATGCGTGCATCCACCCTATTATTATTATTATTATTATTATTATTATTACCTGAAAGGGCAAAGAGAAAATATCATTTCCCATTTTTTTAAAGCGGTTCAGTTAGGTTATTTATAAATCCTCGAAAAAAAAAAGAAAAGAACAATACTGAAGTTGTCACCCTAACGCCATGCAAAGGTTTTCGTAAATATCATTAACGCCTATCGATAGAGGAGTCCTCCCCAAGACTCAACTCCTTTCAATTCACCGCCAAGAGGAAAATTTCCCTCTCCACCAAACATTTACTTGCCTCCGGCTTGCCAATATAATACATTGATAAGTTTACCCTTTAAAAGTGTTCCAGGGAAGATCTATTACGGTTAATGCAGCATTCTTTCATCTTAACAAGCGTACGTGCTATGATAAAACAACAAAGTACAAGTTATAAACTCCTTCCCAGCCTCACCCTGTGTCCGTCGAGAAAATGATTTGGCCAGCTATCATGATCAGTCCTTGGCGAGTCTTCAATAAAAAAACAATTCTTAGGTGCTCCAGGCGATCTTTGACTGTTAGAAATTACTAATTTACGAGTGTTTAACGTCTTTCAATGAAGTGAAGCAATTCAGACCACGAGGAACACCAAGATGTAAATGAATTGAGGGATTCACAAGTGTTAATTCCCTCCTCGCGACTTAAAACTTGAGAACGAGGTCAGAATAAATTCACGCAGCAAGGTTCTAGAAGTTGACACTGAATTAGTTTTTATAGTTTAAAGTCTTACCAACTACTTACCAGATTTTCATAACGTATATTATAACTTTTACCTTTAGAAGAAATTCACTGCCTATTTTTTCATGTATCAGAAACTTCAAATCGAAGGAGAAAAAAAAAAAGAAAGCTCTTGTAGAGAATCTAGGGTTCAAACATACTTTCTCAATTTTCTCTCATAATTTTTTGCAGCATGCAGTGGAAGTGGTTATGCTCAGCACAAAAATCAGAAAACATAAAATCAATACACAGGAAAGTGTGAACAGCGTTCTGAGACGTTTGCTATCCGAACGACGAAGTTCTCATGGGGTGTGACAGAAGGATGCCTTCATGACGGCGCGGAAATCTTCGCATTTTTGTGTCTTACAGAAGTGTCCTTCGAGAGAGACTTGGCAGTAAAGTCGAATTCTTTAGCGGGCTTATAAACTTACAAAAGTTTGAAGTTTGTGGTTAAAAATTTATTTCATTAAATAATGTCATTGTCCTTATGACTTCCTCTCAACAAAGACTTCTCTGAACGCTAAACAATTACCTTTATCTACCATATTTACAACTGAGCAGGTTTTACCGTACTTCGATACAAAAATAATAAATTATTCTCTTTTTCATTATGCCAGATTCATCTTTCTCTGAGTCTTTCCGTCACAAGTCTTCTGTCAGCTCTTGAAAGGTCACTGGCGATAGAAAGCTACAGTAGATCAAGAAAGAATGTTGTTAAAATGATGGCGAAACTGAGGTGGCTGAGCGTAATTCTACAGCCTTAGCTTAGTGGCTGACTGTATTATTTGTATTTGTATTTGTACTTGTATTAACGATATTTAGACAGGCCAGCCCAATTCAGCTTGAAACTGGTTTAAATGGAGGCCTGTACATCTCACCCATCCCACTCCAGGGGAGGACATCCATCACACTGTAATCTCATGTGTGGGGAATTAACGTCTCCTACCCCAAACCTGCAGGAGACGGGACCTCCATTTATTCGTCCCTATCCGAGAAGACTAAAATATCTAACCATTTCTTGAAGTTACTGAAAGGTAGCAAATTCTTCTCAATTATTTTAATAGCCTGCAGTGCAGGCGGATTTTGGCGGGGCGAGTGGATATTCCCATCGGCTGTTCAGGCCGCCGTCTTGAATTAGAGAAACAGTGGAGAGTTGGGACGAGGTAAAAAGTTTACTACGCTAGTGGGAGGGAGAGAGAAAAATTGGGAAAGGGGGAGGGGAAGGGTTTTCTTTCCCCGTCCCCCCACCCACTCCGACATTCTCGCATTCTCGTCCCAATTCTCCCAGTCTGCAGCAAATCCAACATGGCGGCTTAACACTCAAAACCTAGCGATTAAATACAGCAATGACTCCGACCTGTAGTTGGATGTTAAAAATAGTAAGATTTAATAAGTTACATCTTAACTCCTTGCTTGTGAGTATTGTTTAACCGTGTGTCTCGAAGCGGAACAGTGAAATATCAATGCGAGTAAAAACACTGATGTGTCAAACACGAAATGGTTACTCACCTAACGAAGAGAAGGCAGAGCCTTCATTGTTCAGCGAGGTCGTTCCGCGATATGCCGGCGATGACTACCTCATCTGCCGACCAATTTCGCGGAACAAATTCATTTAGTTGGTTCAGGCTCAGTTCAGGAGGACGAAGATCAGAGACTGGAGCCATTCCTGTATTTCACCGCTGACAGGAATGGCTCCGACTCATGTGTTTGTTAATTTTTTTTTTTGGTTTGTTTTGGTTAAATAATTTATAAACTGAGATAAATTTAAAAGTGTTTTTTATTAGGTTCTTCTTAAGTTGAACATTACAATGCTTGCAAATGAAGCCCTCTAAAATTAATACAGGGCTACGTAGTGTCAAAATTAAAATACATGTTTCGAAAATCACGCAGTGTTACATGACGCTGCGACCGATATTTTCAATTTACAGTATGCTCGGCTGGAGGAGTTTTTTTTTCTTTCGTTTTGGCTAAATTATTTATACACTAAGATAAAATCTGAACGGGTGCTCTTCCCATGTTGAACGCTTAGTAATTTATACACTGAGATATAAAACTGAAAGAGCGCTCTTCCTACTTTGAACTCTACGCTGCTTGTAATTGAAGCCCTCTTTTAATAATACAGGGCCATGTACTTTCTGTAATAATGTCGATCTATCATATGACCAGTACGACCACCTGGGCGCTTTTGTCGAAACAATTCTGAGAAAATCCCCGTGTGAGGGCCTGAGTGACGCGAAAGTAGAAAGAAAGAAAAAGACAGTGTGACAATAAATTCTTATTGATTGAATAAGGTCGGGCCGTACTGGAAAATAAATGGCTCTCAGTCGTGAAGCAAGGAGCTCGCTGCGCTCTGTTGGTATTTTACTGTCCGGCCCTCCCACTCAGTCAATAATGCATTATTGACTGAGTGGGAGGGCCGGACAGTAAAATACCAACCGAGCGCAGCGAGCTCCTTGCGTCACGACTGAGAGCCATTTATTTTCCAGTACGGCCCGACCTTACATTTGCAACCTTACGCGGTACCTTTCTAGTGTTGCGTGACCTCAGTTTTTTACAGGCACGACTTCAACTTTCTGGATGCTTATAACATTGCGTTATTCTCGAAACGTGACATGCAGATGCAGCATTAATTTAAAACTTAGACACTACATGGCCCTGTAATAATTTAAGGAGGCTTCATTTAAAAGCATTGTAATTTTCAACTTAAGAATAACCTAATAAAAGATACTTTCAATTTTATCTCAGTTTGTAAATTATTTTACCAGAACAAAAAACAAATTAATAAACGCATGAGTCGAGCCATTCCTGTCAGCGGTGAGATACAGGAATGGCTCCAATCTGTTCGTCCTCCTGAACTCAGCCTGAACCGACCAAATGAGTTTAGTCAGCGAAACTAGTAAGCGGATGACTTAGTCATCGCCAGAATATCGCTGAACGACCTCGCTGAACGAGAAAGGCTCTGCCTTCCCTTCGCTATGTAAGTAACCATTTCTTGTTTGACACATCGGTGTTTTCACTCGCATTGATATTTCATTCTTACGCTTCGAGACACACGGTTAAACAATACTCAAAAGCAAGGAGTTAAGATGTAACTTATTAAATTTTACTATTTTCATCATCCAATTGCAGGTGGGAGCCATTCCTGTATTTAGTCGCTTGTCACTCGAAAGATGAAAACCACCAAAACTTAAGACCTCGAGTGTTGGACCAGCCGGGAGTCGAACCCTCGACCTCCCGCACAACAGTCCAGCGCACTACCCGTTGGGCTAACATAGCTGTAAGTATAATTTGGATTCATCACCTGAGTTGATAATGGAAGCTGGCCACCATAAAACAGATCTCGAAGCTGACGTTTCGAGCGTGAAAAAAATGAAAAAAATCGATTTAAGCGCGCCGCACGGAACTCTGGGAGTGAGGTGCCCGAGAAATGTAGGATCTGACGTTTGAGTGGCATGGGCACGAATTAGTCTGAAACTTTTCTTCTGATGGCACGTTGAAGAAGTTTTCGTGGCATCGTGGAAGTTACGGATTATTTAAGCATTTCGCGGGAAAATTAATTCTATCTCGGTCGGTCAGTCGCACGTTTGACCGCCATATTATTTTGTATTTGTTGTAATTTTCTTTTCGACCTCCCTGTTAAATATCATTTAAATACTTGAATTTTTTTGGGTGAAAAGTGGTGTAACGAGGTTAGTTTGCCCTTTCCTCGGGGCATTGTGCTGCTGCGTTGAATGAGGAATACGTTTCCACATATTTTTTGGGCACATCTAAAAAGTGGACTTTTTAGTGGTTTTTCGTATCTGGCGTAGCAAAGGTTCTTTTCGTAAAACCCTTAGCTTCACTGAACACAAGTTGAGATTGTGTCAGGATGTGTATATTGCAAGACTGACTGACTCGTTCTAAATAACCTTTTCACATTGAATGTCTCACGTGAGTGTATCAAGAATATAGTACTTTTCCGATGCGCCTCACCAAACTTATCAACTTACCCTCTCAAATGTCACATGGTCAGGAGGTAAATAACACTCCAAATGGTGGTAATGTTTCTGCCTGTACTGACGATATCCATGATCGGTGAACGAAACAACCCACCTTAGAGTCCTGTGATTAAAACACATAGGGCCAGTTATTTACACGAGGTCCAACCCAAACCGCGGTCCAAGCAGTGAGCCATAAGTATTCTCTGTAAGAGGATGTTTTCATTAAATAATTGTCCTTCCACTGTTAGCTTTCGGCTTTCGGGCGTGAAAGGATCTCAATAGGGTAAACTGATAGCCGTTAAATGGCCTAAAACGTGAGCCGTCTGGCGTACAAATTGACAAGTTTTAATCGTTAGGGGAAAGAAAAGTTAACCGTAAAAACAATTTCTGGTGACAGCCGTAAATTTGCGAAAATTTTAACCATTAGCCATAAAAGCCACCATTGAGAACCTCGTGCAATGGACCAGGCGGGTGGGGGAGGGGAAGGGGGGCTGGTACGTATTCTTAGGAACAACAAATTACCTGTTTGGAATGAGGCTGCCGCAAGTTCTGCATTGTGCTCGACCACTACGCGCATGCTCGACACCGTAAGAATAATCAAAGTAGTCAGACTCCTTGAACAAAGAAGTGAAAAACAATTAAATAATCGATATTCTGATTTTCAAAATAAAAATATGATCGTGTAGTCTGATGGTCATGCAAATGACTATTGTTGGTAGCGGAAGTCAACATCAAAGCCATTCAACGCTCACTACGACTTACGCTCAGATCGTGGAAACGTCAGTCATTACCAACTACAACAGTCTTTATCTGGACTTCTTCCCCCGGGATTATCAGACCACACGATCAAACAATTTCCTGGCAAAATACGCGTAACCAATCATATTTTCACTTCAGAAAACGCACAGTACCCTAAATCAACAACTATGCAGCAAGTTATTTTTTCAGTGTGACAAAAGAAATAACTTAGTGTACAAAAACACTTTCTGTCTCTTCTAAACAACAGGCAGCCTACGTAACAATTCTTGTACGTTTAGCTCTAAATACCCTTGCTGAGATATTTCGGCCCTTTCCCCAGATCCAGTCACAGTCCCTCTCGGTCTAACGACTTGTACAGACTGGGGCTGAGAGGAGATGTGAAGGATAGATTTTGACGGTTGTGTAAGATTACCAAATAGTCCAAATACAACATGACAAAAACAACTTGAATCAACAGTACCTCTTCTGAATAATTCTCACTGTCACTACCTCCTTGATCAGATTCATTATCACTAAATTGAAAAAAAGAATCAAAGCAAATTTTAAATGAAGAAATTTATGATCTATCTTACGTTCAGACAAAAAGTTGCCTTTACGAAAAAAACTCAACTGAACCAGCCCTGACCTGGTTGATGAAGCAGGCACAACTTTCTTTGGAGTTTTCTTTTTTGCTTCTTTGCTCATCTCCTATAAAGGAAAGTGAAATAAGATTAAAAAGTACTACTGGTTAATTTTTTCCTTTAGTTTTCTTGCTAAGATCTTTGAAGATCTTTTATTTTCTTGCCAATATCTCCAAGGATCTTTCACTTTATTGCCAAAATCTTTAAGAATCTTCTATTTTCTTGTAAAGATCTTCAAGGATCTTTTATTTTCATGCCACCATCTTTAAAGGATCTTTGAAATTCTTGACAAGACTTCTGGGAGATCTTTGAAGATCCATAGAAGAACCTCAAAGATCTTGACAAGAAAATGAAAGATCCTTGAAGATCTTGGCAAGAAAATGGAAGACCTTGAAGATCTTGGCAAGAAATTGCCAGATCTTTGAAGATTTTGGCAAGAAAATGCAAGATCCTTGAGGATCTTTAAACAAGCATTGTGAAGATCCTCAAAGAATTCTCAGGGATATTCATGAAGAAACACAAGAGAACCTCAAAGGTCCTCATGAAGATCTTTACTGATCCTTAAATATCCTCCAAAGATTTTCACCAGGGACCCACCATTGTTCTATTCCACTAAGGTGAATAATTGTTTACAAGTGTATTTGCTTTACTTTTGTTTGAAAGAGAAGAAAAATGCTACAAGAAAGACATGTTTCATTTCACCAGAATTTGTCAGAGATCAAATAAAAAACTTAACCTGGACAGCGAAAGTTGAAGATTTTCGTTTCAAATAACGTACTGCTTACCTGAATTTTTAGATGCCTCTCTCCCAGTTCCTCTGGAGGAAGAACTTCTTCTGCTACTTTGTTTATTGTATTGTCTAGCACCTGGAGGGTCAAACAGAAAGCTCAACAATTACCCATTGTCATAACAACTATACTCTTGTTTCTGGTCAGCAAAGTAGTGGAAAGGTCACAGAAATAGAAAAAAAAAACTGTTTGTATACATGTGAATAAGAATTAAGTGCAGCTCAGCATATTGAACTCACATAGAATCCCTAAGACCATGCACAAACAGAGTAGTCATGATAGATGAGCATAAAGATCAGAAACAGTATTTTAAAAACTGCACCCCTATTCCGGGATGTCACACTTTGTCAAAACATTAAGGCTGACCGTGAGAATGTCTAATAGGATACAAGTACAATTCACTTAGACTTTCACTTAATGAGAATGTCTTATAGGATACAAGTACAATTCACTTAGACTTTCACTAGTTCGGCAAGCAAAACTGTTGAGAGAAAAAAAGGCCTGACTGACTTATGATAGACTACAAGGTTCTCCTTCCAAATTGTCATGTATTACCTGACAAAAAAATAAAAAGAGAGAGAAGTTGGTGTTCCATCAAAAATAACCTTAGGGGTCTAATCTACACCTCTTTAACTGTTACCTCACCTTCACTGGTACAGCAGACTTGAGTTGAGCCTTTGCTCTACAGTTTGGACAGTCTTTTGAATGACTAACAAGAAACAGGAAAAATAACTTCAACACTTTATGGTCCCTAAACAAATTTCTAAAATGCGATTGGTTAGCACCTCAATTAAAGCACTGAACTGGGCAGTTCACACATCATGCCTTTGCAACTGAAGAGAACACAAAAACTGTGCCTTGGTTCTTTTCCTCACAGAAAACAAGTAAACAATTAAGTTTTTATGAATGACTCTGTTTAGCCTATGATTATTTTTATACTTCTGAATAAAAAATTTCTACTCTTACCATGCAGCGAGTGATAAAATAATGTAATGTAAATTAATTTGACATGACTACTGCAAATGGATTTACCTTAACCCTAACATCAGTGCATATTCTCCATAGATACTGTTCTCAATACATTACCTAAGGTGCTGATAAGGAGAATTTGTTCAACATTGAAGAGCTTATATCTTTTGTTTGTGATCATTTTCCTAATTCTTCTGACATTTATGTGTGATACAGGGATGATATTGTATGGAGAAAATAGATGTTAGTCACTCTTGAGGATAAAGGGTTGAGATGAATTTTGAACTGAAACCAAAAATGTTCTGTAACATGTCTTACCAAAGCCAGTCCCTGATACAACCAAAACAGAATGTGTGTGAGCAAGGCAAAGTGCGTGCCAATACCATGAGTTCACGACAGATATAGCAAAGTAACTCCTCATTTAAAGCTTTCAGGCACTTCTTTGATCTGCTGTCATCTACTAGTTAAAAGGGAAATTTAACATGAGCCCTGTTAATGCCATAAACAATTCTCCCTGTGTGTTATTTTAGAGGAATACTTGGCAATTTGGATGGAGAATATAGCATTCTATCAGAACTGAGTGGAGAATTTAACACGAGCCCTGGCTAAACAACTACTAATATATATCTTATAATCAAGCGCGAGGGCTGTACTGGGAGAATATTGGCCCGAGGTCTTGACAGTACCGACCGAGCGCAGCGAGGTCCGTACAAAAAAGACAGAGGGCCGATATTCTTCCAGTACGGTCCCAAGCAAGCTTGGTTAATAAGAGATTTATTATACAAATGAAGTTCAGAGGGACACAAGTGCAGTATCATTCGGGACCATTCAGGACAGTGCCCGGTCCAATACTGAGAGAATATTGACCGGCAATAGAGCATTTTGATTGGCTGATTTTAGTTATTGGCCCTCTGACTGCCCAAGTCGTGTAATAACATGCCATAACCATTTCTCCCTGTGTTCAATTTGAGAAACACTGAGGTGTCAATTTTAATGGAGAATATAGCTTTCTATCAGAACTGAGAGGAGAATGACTGAGTACTGAAGAGTTAACAGGGAAGTGTGATGAAATGCTGGGGGATAACTTTGCACTGGACTAACATCCCATCCAGGGGGGAGTAGTGATACTCCTAGTTGCGTCATGCTAAGGAAACCAGGATAATCTCCCACTGGGTGGGCCACTTGGCTCCAGTACAGACTTAATCTACCTTTTTTTACCATAAATGACACTAAGGGCTTTTTTCCACATATTCCTTCAATATACAGAATACCTTCTGAGGAGAGTTGCATCATACATCATGAAGTTGTGTTTAATTCACCTCTTGGAGTTCAATGTACCTTTGTCCATTTTAACTTCTTCCTGTGGATCAGCCTTTTGATCACCTTCCAAAACCTGAAAAATATATTAATGATCATGATAGTCACCAAAAACACTGTGCAATATAAACAGATACCTTAAAGAATAAATAATTTTCATTAATAAATGTACAAGTTCTCTCTTTTAAAGGAGAAGAATACTCCTCAAACCACATATCTCTGCCATAAAGGTTTCAAATGTGCTTCCAAGAAAAAGCAAAAACAGCTGTTTCCCTTACTGTTAACATTACTGTCCTGAACAACACATTACTGTCCTGACCAACACTTAACTAGCATCTATAATGATAGCATTTAAAGAACATTGAGAGAAAATTTTCAGAAGGCTAGATTAGTCTTCCTATTTTAATACGTTGACAGGAAGCATCATAATTTCAAGTGTCTTTTCTATGACTGAGATAGTATCATGTCCTTTTCTGGAGCATAAAACTGAACTTCCTCCTTTTGATTTGCAAATTATTAAATATCTGCTACAAATTAAAAATTAAGATTTCACAGTATCATTATTTTGTTTTTAAAACTGAAGCCTTTTAATTATAAAAAGTCAAGAATTGACCTGCTTGCCTTCCATGCTGCCTTTTGCCTTCTTTTCATGAGAAGAACTGAAAATCATTAAAACACAACTCAACCTTTTACATGTTTCACACCTATGTATACATAACAACTGTAAGTAGTGCAGTAAATTATGCGATTCAAGGAAATTCCATCTCGTGACTCGTGAATTCTGCCTTCAATTGCACTTGAAACCCAGTATAACTGATGAACAGGTAATAGTTAAGAGTGTTTACGTAACTTCCGTTGTCACGCAAGGAACATTAGATACTCATATCAAATTAGCCTTTTCCATAACCACATCCAATCAGAATGAACGGAGCAAAGGATAAAAGACTCAAAGAATAAGAGTTAAGATTGGAGAAAAAGGTATGATTTGTAGTTTATTGTGGATGCTTGTCGATTTAGTTACATTTGGGTTTGATGTTATTGCCGGTATTACTAGTGATTTGAAATATTTAGTAATTTTCTAGTATTGTGATACGCCCCCTGTTTCATATTATTAACTGTAGTGATATCCCTTTCTTTATAATTATCTTTTCAGTTTTTAGCTGAATCAAGCACGAAATTAAAGTTGATAGATAGAAAGACTGGCTTGGTTCCTAGTAATATTCTTCTCCAACCCTATCGCCTTCAGAGCACCAATGGAGTGTAAGATTATGTTAAAAGACCTCCATCCATTAAACCCAATAAGGCGTCAGTTTTTTTTAGTGCAGTTTGATGTAGAATTCCCTGGATTTAGTAATAAATTTCCTGAAAAATTGCTTAAAATTCTTGAAAATTCAACAGGTGGAAGAATACTCCTCAGGTTTGGAACTTTAATTCACCTACCATGCTCAACATAAAAGAGAAAACACAGTATAGCTACTTTCTCTGAGAAGATGCTCCATTGCAATTCAGTCCCTTTCCCCTCCCCCCTCAGCAGTTCATCAAGTTCCCCTGACAGCTTTGTCTGTTAGCCATTCACACTCTTGGGTGGGGAGAGGAACTGTGAGAGCACAATGTGTCATGTCCTCAAACACAACAAAATTGCCTCTCTGTGGGCAACTTGTAAACAGGTACCCTTCTTATAGTACATGAATTCTTCTCCCCTTATTTCCATAAGACTTCTTATAAGACCTCATTATTCTAGCATATTTCTAGGATCTAAAAGCAGACAGCCCCCCCTTTAAAATTTTTCACATGTCTTTCTAGTTCGCACTCCTTCCCTTGGGTCCAGTAGCCCTACTAACACTTTTCAAAGTACCCCTACCTCTCTGTTATGTACCCATACTTCTGTAGTTCACTTGGTGATACAGGCTTTTTCCGTTTGCTT
The DNA here is from genome assembly GCF_964205215.1 of Stylophora pistillata. Taxonomy (NCBI): domain Eukaryota; kingdom Metazoa; phylum Cnidaria; class Anthozoa; order Scleractinia; family Pocilloporidae; genus Stylophora; species Stylophora pistillata. The sequence goes on from NC_142523.1 coordinate 11,560,281, forward strand.
CGCCTTCGCACACTCCCATCGCTAGTTCCTTCTCCAAAGGAGCCCACTTCTTCAGAATCATTTTGGCAGACCTCACTAAAAACATAAACAAGTTCCGAATCGTACGCTGACAAACTCTGTCCTTCTATCGTTTTAGCTCCTGCACCTCCAAAGACAACTAGATCACCATCGCAAAGGACAGCAGAACTACGCTTTGTTTTGTTTACTAGCAGCCCGTTCAGTCCTTGACAATTAATCCTGAACCTTCCATCGTTGAAATGAATTTCAGCGTGAACACGACTAATCATTAAAGGACACGTGGCACTGTCCATAACAACATCCGAGTGTTCACTACTGCGTCCGAGACGAGTGACAGTCAGTTTTAGCAAAATTTTTTTCGGTTGCAGAGATGGATCATAGGATTTCCCTTCGACTTTCTGCAAACATAGTATTTTTCTACTCTGATTTCAGCATGCAAAAGCCTCTAATAACAGTTCAAGATTCTTGCAGTGTTCTTGGAGAACTGCAAGGGGCGATTTTGATAAACAGACAACTGCGACACGAATGTCGGAAATCAATCGGGCAAGATCGGACAAGCTCGGATAAAAATTCTCGCCGGTAAAATCAGGAACGAGAATGGGAAATGGGGAATGAGGAAGGGAAATGAAAGTGATGTTTTGCCTTTACGCGGACCTCACTCGCACTCACATTCCTCGCCGGATCGAAACACGCGAGCCACGCCGATCAGCATACTAAGTTTTGAGCTGGTAATGAAATTTAGATGCTTCGGAATCCAGATAGATTCCGTCGCAGCCGTTTTTTTGGATGTCACGCAACGCTCACCCGAAAGTTCTTTTGGGGGAGCGTTGCGTGACATGAAAAAAAACGGCTGCGAGGGAGACTAGAATCCAGACTGATCAACAAGTGTATCCTTCAAGTAGGGCAATCCGTCCCCTGATTCTGTCTTTATTCAGAATTTGAAAGCTTGAAGTAAAAAGTGATAGATAATTATGGTAGAGAAGATTTGTACAAAAGGCAGGGTTGTTATGAGCTGGTATTCGAAACATTTTACCGTCAATTTTAAAAAGAAGGCGCTGGCTATTCTTTTTTTTTTTCGGTGTAAGTTTACTGTTTATTGAGTGTACATCATGTTTTTTCCTCTGTGGTACTTATATTTTAACTATAGTCCTCTACCTTTGCTGGTTTTGGCTAACACATGGTATCCTATCCTAATCCATCAGGTTTTGAAAGCTTAAAATGTGCTGATCAACCAATCCACTTTCATGCTAGCTCACCCCTTTGCTTTTGAAATCACCATTTTCTACCTTAGTCATGTTCAAGCCTTGAGCAGTTGTCAGAAGTGCTGTTCATGTACTAACAAGATTACTTTGATTGTCACAATTGATTGTCACAATGATTGTCAGTGAAAACAAGAGAACGAGCTGAAGTGGATTCTCCGATTAAAAAATAAATTCAAATTTGTTGATTATACACCTATTTGAATAATAACAGTTTACAATACAGTTTATTGAAACTTAATAAGAAAGAAAGCTTAATAAGAAAATTACAAGTTACAAATGAATCTAATTAATTTAATTAATCTGATTATTATTGATCTAATAATTTGGATATATCAACAAAGTTGAAATGGTAAATTGGCCACCGTAACGATTACAAAAGCTGACGTTTCGAGCGTTAGCCCTTCGTCGGAGCCCTTCGCTCCGACGAATGCATTTTTACTCACAGAGACACATCTAAAAATTAATAAATGTTTCAATGCAACATGTTAGAACTGACCTGATAAAAGCATGTTGTATATGCCACTTAAGTTAAGTGAACAGAGGTCAATATCAGTTTTAGTGTATGTAGCATGTTAGCTTTGCAATATTGTAACTGGTTTGCAGGGTATAAGTAAAGTGCATGGAGCCAAAGCTGAGACATACATGTATTTAGTCATGTTGTATTGGATCTTGAATTAAATGAATTGAACCTTACATTCAAAATGAACAGTAGGTAAATGAAGCTGTAATATATCTGATTTTAAATTGTTATGCATAACTGTAGCTTAGTAGAATATTAAACAAACATTGAAATGCTGTCACTTCACTACAGCAGTTTAAGACCATAATAAATGTAATATTTAATTACATGTAGATTATATCATTATAATGTTGCACATGTATAGTTAAACATATCATTAGCAGTAGGTAACTTTTAATGTGATAAGTACATGACTTGTGCATAGGTGTTCTTGTACATTAAGTGAATCATTTTGTACAGGAAGGGCAAAGCTAAGTAATGCAGCCAATGTTCTGTTACATACAGTTAGTGTACAGTGCATAACAGTAATAAATTAGATTTAAACACTGGAACTGTTAAAAATGTGCCAAATTCTTTATCCTGTCTTTCCTTATTCCGTGTAAAAGATAAGTAGTACAAATCTGACCCGTAATGAATCCTCTCTATACCCTTTAAACGTTTTTCTTCCCCTATTAAATATCTACAACGATGGAATTTTTTTTCACATACAGGCAACTTGTCATAGCCTCTAAATCTGGAGCAACACAAATATGAATATGCAGTGTGGTCGAAAAAGAATCAGTGTATTGGTCGATCCTGCACATTCAAAGCGCCCAAAAGAAATAAGCATTGATTTAACAATCGATATCAGTCAAACATCATCAATAGTACCAACGAGTACCCGAGAAGTGATAGATAATTAACTGCTCTTGGTTCCTGTTGACGAATAAACCGGAGTTCACTCTCGATCTCGGGTGGGCGATATTGAATGTAAGCTAATCGACCTATTACCACCAACACCCCCAAGATAGGGTCAAGATAACCTAGTTTATAATCTTACCTCGAGCATCGTGCGCTTGCTTTACTCAGTCGATATATTTCATTCCTCCATTACATCTCGAGCACGCGTTAAAAAGATGAAAATAACTTTAATACGAACAACAGTGGACTCCAAACCTCAATTTGCCTTGAAACTACGATGCCAATTCTTGAACTTGTCCGTTTCGAAATTCCTAATAATAAACACCACGCGCAATGAATGACAAAACAGTACCAAAAAATAGCATTTCTACCACTAAGTCGATGAAAAGAAAAACAATAAAACGGTAGAATCCTTAACTCCGTTGCAGTCTTCGCGGTTTAAGTATTAAACTACCAGAGACTTTGTGTTTTGATAAGATATTCGACGGTAAAGTTTTAAAAGCGTAGAGGGGAGAAGTAAACACAGCAAGGACGTCATCTGCGCATGTCTGAAATTTCCTCAACTCACCTGTCACCAAGATATTACGTGCTAAGAAATCCTAACTAAATTGTCGAACGAATAAAGGGATGTCGGGCTACTATTTTTCGGGTTAAGCCGACTGCGATTAATCGACAACTGTTTTTTATGTGTGCACAGGGCACTGACTATCAAAATCCCCTTTTTAGATGATTATTTAGAGCCTCTAACCAGTTTTGCTTTCAGTAATAACTTTGTGTCGATTCACGCCAGGTGCAGTTGCCTGTTCGAAGATCTAATATGAATTTAGTATGAAGAAAAAAAGTTTTCAAATTTCAGAACGAAATGAATTTATTTAAAAAATCTAATGGCCATAACTTATTTACTGTCTTGAATGAATGGTTGCGTTCAATTACACACTACCTACTCTGACCTGCCCCCAATTCTTGTCTAAAACCAACCCGCAATAAAATTACCGTATCCGTCGTGAAGTCTCTACAAATTTAACAACTTTAAAAAACAGTCGCTAGTTCGTGTCTTCTTCATTTCACAGGCGGTATTTTGACGTTTCATGCAGTAACTTTCAAAGACCAGAAACCTGATATGATTGGGCGGGAAGTTAATTATTCTGAAACCATGGCGCGCGGCTGAGTGAAAAATATTCATATAGTTTTAACTGGCAAGCTTATACATACATTTTTTTTTTCCAAAGCATCTCAGCGGACCAGAATATCAAACTCTTTAATTGTAACTGGTAAATCACGCGCTTTTAACTAGTCCAGCCCTTTGGAATACTAGCAATACGGATCACAATCCGGTATTAAATTCTGTAACCTTTCGTGGTAAAGCGGAACGAAGAAAACTGGCTTTTGAAATATGAATAAGTTGTTCGTGGGCTTTTTTGGAGATTTAGGGTCTCGCTCCTGCCATTTGTTTGCATTCACCGTCACCTACTTTGTGTCCATATTTTATCCCTCCCTACCCACCCTCGTCAACGAGCCTGTAAAGCAGAAGGGGTAGAGGAAATGTCCCTACCCCTCACAGAAAGGAAACTAATGGGGATCGTGAATAGTGTTCTCATTACGTCCTAGGGGTTATAATGGTTACCAAAACCACAAAATGCTTTTAATGGAAACTTTTTCCCACACCCTGAGTCATGATACGTGTCTGATAAAAGGCTGAACGTGCAGTTTGGTAGATTATTAACAACCTAAGGTGACAGGTGTCCCATCCTAGTAGATAAAATGTGCTACAGAAAAAAAAACTTGGGTAAAAAAATTTAAAAAATCATCTTGATAGAAATATCACACTTTTAATGTTCCTTATCTTCGTTGAAAATCTCTAAAATATACGGCCATCAACAAACGAATATAATTTCAACTACAATCACGCTGGTGCTACGTGCGATTCCCTTTGAGAAAGGACTTGAAATCAGGCTGAAACCCTCCACGTAAATGGCACGTCACCTGATGGAGGAAAAAAGGGGAAATAAGTATACCAAATTAAAGAACAGTAACAGTTATAGACAGTTCAGTCATTACTGTGCTAACAATTAGTTATCCGTTATTAGTTATCCGTTATTAGTTATCCGTTATTAGTTATCCGTTATTAGTTATTTCTTTGTTACATCGTATATCGGTTCTCATTTATGAGGTCTCGACTATCATTATAATACCATTCCCCAAGCGAAGATTTCTAGTATGGCAGCCGAAAAGTCAATATTCACTATATAGCTTGACTCTATGATTGAACCTAAACAGTGAGAAAGACGATCAATAAACATTTATTCAGCACTTTAACCACGATAAACAAAAGTATCTGTTACTGGTCAAATACAGCTCGAGCCACGCCCCGTTTGATAACTTTTAACCATTTAATTCATTTTAAGACGTAGTTTGTAGTTCTCTCTTCAGGAACGAACATGTCATTTCTTTGTTACATCGTAAAGAGAATACAGGATTAGATCAAGATAACATCCTCTTCTTAGCTGACATGTTTCTGTGATTATATAAACTGTTTGCTGATTAATGTATCCGTAGAGGATCTGGGGGAGGGGGTATGGGGGGGTCTGGAAATGAGAAATGTGGGTCCAGAGAGTTTTGGGCTTCGACTAAAGTCAACATATTACTTCGTTAGTAAAATTTAATTTTGAGTAAATTGCTTTCCTCCTTGTTGTGATGAAGCACACTGCTATATCACTGTTAGCTATCATTCACCCGGTTGATAAAATGAACTAAAGAGAAGTCCATACTCAGGCTTGTCCGTATTATCACTTCGTTAGTAAAACTACAGATTAAGTGAAAACGCTCTTTACCCTAATTCAGCCCTAAACACAGTTACTTTCCACTGGTACAACAAAGCCAGTCATAGCAGCTACTTTCCACTGGTACAACAAAGCCAGTCATAGCAGCTATTTCTAAATGAACAATCGCATCCGGAAGTCGCCGCTTTGCATTGGGGACAGCTGCTGACTGTAAAGTAAACACAGAAAACACTATGTGGAACAAATAGTTGAAATGGAGTTGAAACACTTCGCAAAGTGTTTATTTCTGTAATTGACTGACGGGGAATGACCAAACCACGGCCTGGCAACGTAATAACTGACTGACGACTGAATGACTGACTAACTGATTGACTGAAAGTCTGACTGACTGAAAGTCTGACTGACCGACCGACTGAATGACTGGCCGACTTACGGATGGACTGTCTGACTGACCGACTGACCTGATTGACTGACTTCTTGCCGAACTTCCCGGCTGTCTGACCGACTGACCGACCGACTGGCCGACCGACTGTCTGACTAAATAACTTACTATCTGACTGTCTGACTGACCAACTGACGGACTGTTTGATTGACTGAATGGTCGACTGACCGAATTTTAATCGACTGGCTGACTGATGACATTAAAATCGATTGACTGACTGACTCATTGATCAGCTGACTGACTGACAGACTGACTGACTAATTGACTGACCGACTGACTGACTGATTTGATGACAGAATCATCTACCGACCGACTGACTGACTGAAGGACTGACTGACTAATTGACAGACTGACCGTTTCATTGACTGGCCTAGTGACTGACTGGTTAATTGAATTTCTAATGGACTGAGAGACTGATGAACTGACTGACCGACTGACTGACTGACCAACTGACTGACTGTGACTGACTGACTGACTGACTGACTGACTGACTGACCGACTGACTGACTGACCAACTGACTGACTGTGACTGACTGACTGACTGAGTGACTGACTGTGACTGACTGACTGACTGACTGACTGACTGACTGACTGAGTGACTGACCGACTGACTGACTGTGACTGACTGACTGACTGACTGACTGACTGACCGACTGACTGACTGACTGACTGACTGTGACTGACTGACTGACCGACTGACTGACCGACTGAATGACTGACTGACCGACTGACTGACTGACTGACCGATTGACTGACTGACTGACCGATTGACTGACTGACTGACCGATTGACTGACTGACTGACCAATTGACTGACTGACCGAGTGACTGACCGACTGACTGACTGACTGACTGACTGATTGATTGACTTACTAATCGATCTCTTAATGAGGTGATTGATGATTGATTGATTGAGCCGTAAAATTTACAACAGCCAGTCAGATCAAGCAGCAGAATAAAATTTTAAAACCATACTAACAAATTTTCTGAGGCGGGAAAAGAAAGAGAACTATTCATGTTTGGTTCTAGTTTAGTTTTGCATCTAACTGGTAAATTTTTAATAAGGTTGCGCGAATTTTTTAGACAAATCACCAAGTTTATGAAAGTTATTGAAAACTAATGAAAACCTTAAGAAGTCTTTCCAACTTACTGTTATCACGCTTCCAATTAGATTCGTTCAGTTGAATTTCATTTAACTCTGTACAAAATCACACAAAGGTGGGAGAGTAATGAATTAAGCATAATGATACATGTAATAGTGATAATGATAACAGTGACGATAATAATGACGATAATGATGACAATAGAAACAATTTTAAATCTCACTTCAGTGTTGTGCTTAGTCTTTGCTTGTTCCAGTTGGAAATCAAATATTGCTTGTTAAGAAGACAGTTACCTAGCTTTCACGCGTGCGAGCATAATATTTACGGAAAATGGCAACAAGTGAACCTCTAAGCGTCCACCTTCAGCCTTGTTACACCAAATTCAAAATATTTGTGTTAAAAAGTTAACGAGAATTTTTTCTTGCTAAATTCCTGGAGCGTTGAATGAATAATAATATGAAAACGGAAAAAATTCAGAGTTCATTCTTCTCCTTCGACGCCTTGCTTAAACTTACTTTGGAGGTTGTCCTAATTCACCTCCTGAAGGGCAAGGGTGGAGGATTTTGGGAAAGATCACAAGGGGAGTGTACAAGGTGGAGGGATATAGAAAATTAACTGCCAGTCATCTGCCCAAGAGGGGATCACAAGAATAATACATATACATAGCCTTAAAGGGGAATCGGGTAAACAACTAAAATCCTCCGACCCCTCTTAGGCGTTTAATGATGACCATCCATACGTATATCTTTTGGAACACAACTTCCCTTGAAAGGAGGTTTTCCCGCTACTCCGAGTTTTGCTCTACTTAAAATACTCAATTGACGAGAATAGACTCAATTCACATCAACGCACTGATTTACTTGAGATATCCCTTTCCGTTTGCTTCAGAAAGCTTCTTATTTCATCTTGAAAAACGAGAAGTCAAAAGTGGCATAGAAGGGTGATGATTTCCATCTCAAAAAATTTATGCAGGTCTGGTAACTGCGCAATATATGAAGAGATGAAGAGTGTAATACACGATTAGGAATTTTTTTGTGTGCCTAATCCTGTACAGAAAAAAAGGCGCACAGGTCCCTGCGATCTGCGGGCGCGCGCACGCGTGCGAAACGTCTCAACTAACAACAACAATAAAAAATGTAAGAGTCAAACTCTTTGATAATTGTTAGCATTATTTCCAAAACATTAAAAATCTCCTTCAAAATTTAAGCTAAGAGAACGGATTTTAGTAGTAATTCCTCCCCTACCCCCAACCAATTTTACCGCGCGCCAAAAAATTCTTAGCATATGTTAAGCAAAATATCGGTCCGAATAAAAACAAAGATGAGTGAAAATGCAAGATTAATTTGCTCTTTTCTGGGATTTTAAGATTATCCGAGAATATTTCTTAAAAACCCTCAGACCATGCCTAAATATTTAGGACTGCTTCACTTTTTTCAGACTATAAGTCTAACGACCACAAGGCGCCAACTCGGCCGACAATGCACGCTGGGTGACGAATTGATCTGAGATCTACCTATTTTCTACCTTGAAATCAGATATTCATACCTTCAGTTGCATGCAGAAATGGCACTCTGGCGGCCGAAGAAACGCTAAGAAGAAGAACCAAGGCAAAGACGAAGCCGTTCATCTTTTGTATAGAATAACTGTACCACTACAAGATCAAACGCGCAGTATTTTCTTACCAAAGTCGAGGTGAAGACTGAGCAGGCCTTTTTTGTTGGACTTTTGGAAATTTTTTGACAAAACGTTTGCATGAAAAGTAAAGTATTTGATTATGGTCGTGCTTATGTTCTAGTTTTGCAGATAACAACTAATCAACAATCATTTATTCTGTGCACAGCCAGCCATTTTTATTGATAAGTGCGTTTATTATCGATTTATAGTTGCGTTAGCAGTGTAAGAACAATACGCATCTTTAAAGGTATAGAAGTTGAATCAATTGGGCTTTTGTTCTGGTTTAGTAGACTGTAACCAATCCACTATTTTCTGTTATTTGTAGAGTTCAGCGTGCAAAGTCCGCTATTTTTATTATCGATCAATTTGTCCAACCAGTTTTGTTGCTCATGTGTTCTTCTGCGTCTGTTTAATCCAGCTTTATAAGCCTTTTTGAAGATATGATACATTTTATTCACCTAGCTTTAGGTAAACTTAGCCCATTTAGAAAAAGGAAAAATTCTTCTGTAATTTTGATTCACCCAGATATTTCGCGCCCTACAACATGCTTGAGTGATCATTTACAAAGCCTTTGTAATGTAAAGGACATCTTAAATAGACAAGAAAGTTAATTGAAATTATTGGACAGGTGCTTTTGTTCTGGTTTAGCAGACTACAACTAATACACAACTACAGGAGCCACCACCCTGGCTCGATTTTTTAACATTATTAGATCTGTCTTTGTCTTGCTCCGGCTGTGTCCATATATTATTTAGATCCTACCGTGTGACTGCAACTGCTCAGCCATGAAAGGTCTGTTACGAGTATTAAGATAGTATCGTTCCCAACACCTTTCATGTTACAGTTACAAGGAAGGACCTGGGTACAAGATCAACACTACCCAAACATACTCACGTACGATACCTGCAGAACTGAAATGTCCTACCACTAAATCCCACTTGGTGGACCGAGTCCCCGCTTTGGGATTTCAACTCTTTCTGATATAAATTTCTCTTTTGTTCCAATAATTTGGAATAGTTGGCAATCACGTGAGTGAAAGCGATCTATTATCTGATAATTGCTTAATGTTTTAAAAATAGAGGCATTGTAATGGACATCACGAGATGAACACGCCTCGCTGATTTGGATAACGTTAGGTTAATCTTCGCGTTTCTGCCGAAGATTGCGGAACTTGACAACTTTTTTTCTGTTTACTGAGAATTTGGAAGCTCGATTCGTCAGGGTCCTAAACTTCTAAAGCGGTAAGTTCCATTAATTTATTATAAGGTCTCAAAAAAAAAACGAAAGAACGCCAGCACGATTTTGGAAAAATACTTTCCATTGTTTAAAAGTAGTCCTTTATGGTCCTTTATGTTTGTCTGTTCAAACTTCGAATATTAAAACTGACAGATTCATCCTTTCAAAAAATCCCATATCTCGTTCTTTGTCAATTTAAAGGGCAAAAGCTGATTTTTTCTTAAAATTAGACTGGAGAAAAGTAGAATTCGAGTTGTTTCGCTTTCAATCAAATATGCTAACTGTTTTCTCGTTGCAACTGACTGCGTTGCAAATATATAGAAGATTCCATTTTTCGATTCAGTCGAAAAACTATGTATTGCTTCCTCAACACGGTAGAACCCCACTATCGTTAACTCGAACAGGATCCGACTTCCCTTGGATTTGAAGTCAGTTAACGCAACAAATTTTACTTTTCCTTGGCTCAAATTTACCCTGATAACGTCGTTCGATAAACGTCAAAGTGTCAGATCATAGCTGATTGACACGTCCCATCCTGTATTCGCGATTTTATGAAAGTGGTAACGTGTATGTGAACGGGACACACCTTGATGAACGATCTAGTTTGAACGTTCCTATTCAACAAACTTAATGTACGAAAATTGAGCACGATCGAATCGTATTTTCGAATTCATGATTCTTCATAAATTATGAAAAGAATGATTGAAATTTCAACACGAGTAAAGATAACTCGGACCTCCTCTAGCTTGAACCGTTTTTTCGTTTCTTTTGGGAGCTCGAATTATCACAGCCCTACTGCAGATTGGTAACTGGAACAGTAGGTAGACATATGTGTATGAAATCACGCGGTTATTTAATTGATTCATCATTACTGATGCAAGTTACATGCTATGCTGATTCGAGCAAAGAAATTGTAAACAAGATCTCACCAGTGCAAATTTATAAAAAGAAATATCACATTACCGCCTAATACATAATTATCAAATATGATAAATCGGATTCAAAAATGATTCATGTAGTTTGAGGCCGACTATTATATCTGTTGGTTCTCAAAACATTCTTCACAGATTATCCATCGCTAATTATGGCCTTGATGGGGTCAGTGATGCAGAAATCGAAGAAAGGAACATTGAACCACTGTGTTATATCTGACGAGTTAAATTGCTCTTACAAACTTTTCTTCTCTTTAAGCGTTTTTAGAAAATTCAATTGTCATCTTAGTAAATTACTCTATGACTTGACAATTTACAACATATGCTTTCTGATTTATATTTGCCTTTTTCAATTGTGGGTCTCACAGAGATTATAAGCTTAAAGTTGACTAAAGTTTTTTATCCAATATTGAAATACCAGGATATTCATTTTGCTTTCAGTTACCCAGTCTTTCAAATGCTGGAAGAGTTGGCTAATTTTAAGAAGGATCAATTATTCACAACCAGACCTGATCTTACATTTTCAACTAATGATTTTGAGACACTTTGGGTAGAAATGCAAAATGGATCTCCATGTAACATGCTAATGTGGTGTGATTTACCGGCATCCACATGGTAACATGCAAAACTTTATGGATTTTCTTAACTATACTATTGAAAAGATTGATAGGGAAAATAAATTCTGCATCATCTTAGGAGACTTTAATCATGACCTGCTTAAACTAGATTCTCCCTCTGATACAGATAATTTCTTAAATACTTTGGCGTCCTTCAAATATCAACCACATATTTCACAACCTACTCGAATCATTGACCACTCCAAACTTTAATTGACAACATTTTCTTTAATTCTTGGAAACACCTCGCCTTAAGTGGGAATATTATTTATGATCTTACTGATCATTTACCTAGTTTCCTTATTATCCAAAAATTAACCTCTTTGCCTAACAAGGTTAAGACCTACAAAAGAGATTATTCTAATTTTGATAAATCTGGTATAATTCAAGACATCCATTCAGTTGATTGAGGTGTGCTGCATGCCAGTGCTAATCCCGATCCTAATAATATATTTAATTCTTTCTACACCAGCATCTCTGATATAGTTGATGTTCATATCCCTCTTATACAACTCTCTAAACGTGAATTGAGAAGGAAATCTAAGCCATGAATAACCCCTGCTTTAGATGCTTTTAAAGGGTCTCAATCAATATAAAAAACAAACTTTTTAAAAAATACATTTTCAACTATTTATAAGTCTGCTTATTATCACACTAAATTCAAACTCTATACTGAGAAATAAAATTAATCACCTATGAAAAGTATCTAAAAAATATTATTATAATTACTATTTCTATACTAATATGACTGATTCTAAGAAAGTCTGGAAGGGGATAAGACAACTTATTAATCTTAAATCCAGATCTGGCTCTACTCCCACTAAATTACTTGTTGAAGATGTTGAAATTAATGCTTCAAAGTCTAATTGACAGATGCTTTTATCAGTTTTTTTGCTAATATTGGACGTAATCTGACAAAGAAGATTCCTACTGTAAACAAATCGCCTCTTCAGTATCTTGCAGTTCCACCCAATGACAGTTTCTTTCTGTTTCCCACACCAACAGTTAAAATTGAAAATAAAATTACTAGGCTAAATGTCAATAAGTTTACAGGACCTTACAGCATACCAGTTGTCATTTTAAAAATTACCAAACAAGTTATATCTACACCTCTAGAAATTATATTTAATGTCTCCTTTTCCACTGGAATTGTCCCAGATCTATTTAAAATAGGTAAAGTTACCCCTGTTTTCAAAAAGGGTGAGCAAGCAAGTTTAAATAATTATCATCCCATTTCTACTCTCTCAATATTCAATAAACTGCTGGAAAAGCAAATGCACAAGAGAATATTAGATTTCTTGGACAAGAATAAATTAATTTCTTGCGAGCAGTTTGGCTTCAGTGCAAATCACTCAACTGATCATGCAATTATATAAGTATCCTTGACTTTTCATGCAATTGACTACCAGAAATTTTCTTGTGGTATATTCTTGGAGTTCAGCAAAGCTTTTGATACTGTAAATCATAATATCTTGATTGAAAAACTAGACTACTATATGGCATTCGTGGAGTAACCAAAGACTGGTTCATCTCTCATCTTGCCAACAGATATCAATATGTTTCCTTGGGTCAAGCTAAGTCTGAACTGCAATATGTCTCTTGTGGTGTTCCTCAAGGTTCAGTTCTGGGCCCCTCATTATTTCTTATCGCTATCAATGATTTTAGTAACTGCTCTGAAATTCTAGATTTTCATGTATTTGCAGATGATGCCTATCTATTTTATAAACATAGAAATCTTAAGATCCTTGAATCCAAAGTAAATAATGAACTAGTAAATATTCATACTTAGTTAAGTGCTAAGAAACTTTCACTTAATATTGACAAGTCAAATTTTATCGTCTTTCACCCTCCACAAACAAAGTTACCCTTTCATGTCAACCTCCGTCTTTAAATGGAATGAACCTAAACCAAGAGTCTTCAATAAAATATCTAGGTATTGTAATTGATTCTCATTTATCATGGAAAAGTCAACTAAGCTATATTGCTTTAAGATCAAGCGAAATATTGGGATTCTTTCTAAACTTCGTTATTATGTGAATTTAGACATTTTGATTAAACTATATTATGCTTTAATTAATACATCCCTTTTTAATCCATAGTTTAATCTCGTGGGGTAACACTAATATTCTTCGACTACCCAGCCTTTGTTTATCTTACAAAAGAGAGCAATGAGAGTGATAACTTTTTCTAATTTCCATGAGCATTAATTCTAGTCCAATATTTAAGCGCTTAAATATTGTTAAACTGCCTGACCTTGTCTTCGTTAATAATGCAGCCTTTATGTATAAATTTTACAATAGACGCCTACCATCTGTGTTTGATACATTTTTCACTCAAGTAAATAAAAAATATTACTACAAAACTAGAAGTGCCTCGAATTTGTCCTACCGGCTATACCTAAAGTAAGAACAAATTATGGAATATTTAATTTAAGGTTTAAGAACCCCAAAGTATGGAACTCGATAAGAAAAAATTTGAAAACCTTATCAATCTCAAACTTCAAGGAGTCAGTAAAATGCGATCTAGTTAAAGACTATTAGCTACTTAATATGTACTTATTAGCAACTTATGTACTTATTAGCAGTGTATTGTTTTCCGATTTATTGTAATCTAGTCTCCTGTTAATTTCTGTAACCTTTTTAAGTGCTTCTTTATTTTGTGGTTTATAATTATATAGCTGTTACTATTTGCCATAGACATTGTGCTCTTCTTATATATTAGTGTTTAGTATTCATAAATAACTCTAACTATTTTAGACTTCCTTCATATCTTATAAACTCCGTTTCTCTTTTCTTTCTTCTTGTGTGTGTGTGTGCATTTGTGCTTCAATCTTCTTGCTGACCTGTATTTTAATTTTTATTTAATGCTGATGTTAAATAGCTGCCTGGCTCCGCTAGCCGCCATCGTTATTCCAGGCTGCTAGTACTCCAATTTTATTTCTAATAATTTCTTTCAATTTTATAACTTTTTTGCTTAAAGTAAGTATGAATGCGAGTACAAATAAAGATTATCCGTGAACTTGTGCAAATGACGTTTAGTTCAAATCCTTTTTTTCCTTTTCGATTCAAACTCGAACATTCTAGTGATGACAAAGAAACCTGAAATGTTACGGCTTAATCTCGTCAACTGGCAAACCCATTTCATGAGAAGCTAATCTGGATTTGTTTGAAACAAGAATTAGTGGGATTTTTAACTTTTTTTGTCTCGCTCCAGCTCCTTTTTTGTACTCAGCATCACACGCGCTGTGTCCCTATTTCATCCCTATCCACCTACGCTTGTACATTGCTGCAAATTTGTCTTTTGTGTTTCAATAAATTTGTATAGCTGGTAATCATGTGAGTTAAAGCGATCTATTGTATGAACCATCTTCTCCTAATTACTTGACGTTGTGGAAATAGAAGCATCGTAGAGGACATCACGAGATGAACACGTCTCGCTGCTTTCGAAATATTTGGTTCTCCTTCGCGTTTCCGTCAATGATTTCAGAACTGAACCACTTTTCTTCTGTTCAGTAAAAATTAGGAGCTTGCCTCATAAGTTTTTGAAACTTCTTGGCCTCGGTATGTTTCATGAATTCTCATAAAGTGTTAAGAAATTCATCGAAGGGAACGTTCGAACAATTTTGACAACTTACTAATAATAATGTGGTTGTCTTCCTGCTCGTCTGTTCGATCCTAACTGCAAATGATAGAGCCAACAGATTTTTTGCTTTCTTAAAACTCTTAAGCATATTGTTCTTTACCAGCTGACCATACTGACATTTTGGAAAAAAAAAATTTGGACAAAAGTTAAGTTCATACTGTTTTGCGTTGGACTTATCATGCTCACTGTTCTCAACTGACTGTCGGTTACAAAGGAAGATTCCGTTTTTCGACGTTAGTATCGATAGTTCATACCGACGAGAGCATATTTTTCCGCTAATTTTTCAAAAAAAGCGGAAAAACTCATTATCACTTCATAACACTGTAGAAATAGGAAATCTTGACCCGAAATATAAACCCGGTGTCATTTCTTTCTAGGAATTTCTTGTCTAGTCTTCAACCTCGATGGTTTTTTATTTCATCCATCGTATGTGCTGATCATCTGGTTGGATTTTGTAGTTTTTCTTTTGGTGGAGAGGTTAGTCAATTGTTTCTATGTTTCACAGCTAGAGTAGAGGGTGTTTTGATTGGTCCTAAGCTGATGTTTGCACGCACGAAAGGACTCGACTAGTACTTACTACCGGTGCAATCTGTTATTTGTTACAATTGACGTTACGCTACTTAATCACGAGATAAAAGTGCTCTGCTCCCTAAAAAGAATCGTGGTTTGTTAAGTGACGGTTTAAAAACTGAGTAGCCCGGCAGGTTTTCTATGCTTTAAAAGAATGAAGTCTTCATGTGAGACTTTTGGTAATGAAACACTCTTTCCTTAAGTTCAGGGACACGAATGACGCCTGAGAAAACTTCAACGTTTGAGTTAAAGTTTTAAGAATTGTCTGAAGGAATTTGTGTGTTGATAGTCGCAAGCCTTAACAGCCGACTGCGCCTCTCTTTGAAAACGAAAGCGCAACGCGGAAGAACCACGTATAAAGAAATGGTCTATTGTTCCGGCTCAATTTCACACATTAAGTAGTAAACAATAGTCCTTTTGTTCTTTGTAGCGTTGAGGGACTTTGGCCGAAGCAACGCGAAAAAGTTCGTGACTAATCGGAAAAAAAATTTTTGGCATCACAATTTAGCTATTTTGGAAGAGTAGGTAGCGCATGTTTGCACACGACAGGTAAATTGTCACCGGAGTACCCCAAGGGAAAATTAAACGCTGATTTAGCCGCTTTGGAATGATATGGCCCACACATATGATATGGCCAACACATCTACGAATTTTATGGTTTCATGATCCCTAAGTTAATTAATTTTGCTGATTTATTTGCTGCGTTCTCTGTGTCTTTCCTCCATAAGTAATCTTAAATATTCTTAAATTATCACGTCCTTAAATACCAACCCAAGCAAGAATGTTCCCTATTTCTGCATACTAGCTATTTTTATAGGAAGGCTGGTCTTCGAAATCACTTCCACCTAGAAAATATTTTCTTGGCCTCTCAACTGTTGCGTTAATTGTTACTTGTAGATAATTTTTAAAATGTTGCTTACTTTGTCAGTCGTGCCACAATATCACTCCATGAGCTTGCTTTGTGTCTTCGTCGTTTTCCTTCAATGCACGACGCTAAGGATGGGCCGATACGGATTTTCCGAATCGATACGATACCGAGTAAGAAATTGACGTTTTTCTCCGATATCAGTACTGTGACATCATTGAGTCAAATGGTCATTCAGGTGGTTGGATTGGTAAAAATATAGAGCTATCTTGCACTGTTAAAGTTATGCAGCGTTCAGTGCTTTATACAAGTGTCAATGAGACAGTTAAAAGTTTAAAGCTGGATGAACGACTCGATACTCAATGCTTAATGCCCGACCCCTTGCAATTTCCGACCGCTGGCAATTCGCTACAATCTGTTACTCGTGTGCAATGTTTACAACTCATAACATTTTTAAAGTAAGAAATCGTGACTCGAAATTGAAAACCCTGGGTCATTTCTTTCTAGGAATTTCTTTTCAAGCGTTCAACCTCGCTGGCTTTTTATTTCAGCTGTGTTATATGCTGATCACCTGGTTGGATTTCGCGGTTTCACTTCTAGTGGATATTTAAGGTAAATTTTTTCTGTTTCTGTGCTTGTCAATTAGAGTGAAAGGCTTTTTATCCATTTAACTTCCATGAGTGACAAAGACAGAATTCTTCCCTACAATATAAATACGCTATCAGGCAGACACCTTACGGTCATTTAGGGGACTATTAGCTGATTCAATGACAAATTCTCCCTGCTAATGAGATCTTCGGAATGAAAGGATTAACTGATGTCTACACGGTTAAGAACAGCTTCTTCAATAGTTCTTATGCTGTACTGAAAATTCGCCCCAGGCCTCTTTTTCTCTAAAATTTTCAAGACTCTCGAACGACTGATTTGGACTCTAATGGAAAGGCTTTTGTGCTGAAGCAAAAGCAATTCTTTTAAGGATTTAGAAAGCAGTTTTCCTGGTATCGTTGAGAGAACTGCTTTAGGACACTACTTAAAATCGGCGCCAGTATAAACAGGTCTACATTATACACTTAATGTATTGTCCCGAGGGAAACAGGTAGCTTTGTTTCCCCGAGAGTCCTGATGTTTCCCTCGACTTCATCTCGGGAAACATCAAGACTAGAGGGAAAACAAAACTAACTAGTTTTCCAAGAGACGATACATTAACTGCTTCGTTACATATTTAGACTTTCCCTTGTAAAATCATATGACAAAAACATGCTGTTGTATTCGGCGCGCGTGCAACAACTGTGCATTTGTATCTCGGTCGGGAAACATTTGTGTTTGATCAGAGGCACTTTGACCAAGAATCAACCAATCACAGTGCTCGTTTTGTTGAGTGAAAGTCTAGGTATATACTTGGCGTCTAAACATGACCTTAATATGTGACGTTATCTTTTTGTAAGAGAAAGGTTTCTCGCCAGTATCGGTTATTATTTACTGTTTTTCAAGACAATTTCGCAAATTAGATATTAATGATAACGGTGTCGCTATAATCACTGATGCGGAAACGGAAGAAACGAACGATGAACCATTGTGTTTTATGTGACGACTTCAATTTCTCTTAAAAGCTTTTTCTTACCTTAGAATATTTTAAACTTATGTTTGGATTTTTTTCAAATTTGAATTTGAACATTCTAGGAAATGTGAATCGTATTGGATTGACGTCAATTGAAGAATGCTGATGCATTAAATGAATCAGTCGTAATGAGTTTCCAGGAATTACTAAGCTAATACTGCGTCTAAATGAACGCTGGGATTGGCCGAGCCAGCATCAGGTCGCCAAGAGGCATGTTGTTCCGCGCGGCCTCGACCTTTGTTGTTGTTGTACGAGATGCAGAGCCAGAAGGGCTTCTTAAATTCTCTTTAAAATTGTATGTTTCCAAAGCGTTCTTCTTTTCACGATGGGTCGGAGGAAACCTTTGATCTGTTTGGGATTGTGAAAATGACCGTATCGTATCACATTACAATTTACTTTATCCCCCAATAAAGCCCTGGCGGTGAATTTTCTACAGTCCCCCTTCCCTCCCCTCCCCCCTTTTATACTCCGTCGGAGGTGATAGAGTATAAAGGGTGAGCAAAAACTTACCAGTTAACAACTGCATACTACCATTTTCAGTTGAGTGAGAAGCGACGAAAGTTTGGTAAGCAAGTTTTGAGGTTAAAATCTTGTCTTTGTTTTTGTTGTTTTTGAAATGTCGTTTGACTTTTTTTTGTTGTTTTTGAAATGTCGTTTGACTTCTTTTGCCGACCTTCCGAGAGTCTGAATGGGGCGGGGGAGGGGGGCTTCACGTTAACGGCTGACGGTTAAAAATAAACCATTTTAACGGTTGACGGCTAATTTTTTGGAATGTCGTTTATAAAACGAACTAAACGCGCATAATTGGCCGTAATTTTTCATAATGAAGTGTTTGAAAAGAACTGTTAATTTGTAACACCTATTTTTTATAAATGACCAACGTTTTACGACACGGGAAGTCAGTTCGGTCGCTGACCAGGAGTTAAAAGACTTACATAAATGTATTTTTGTGATATATCAAAACTTTTATCTATAAACAACATAAATTTAGCTCAATTAAGGCAATCATTTAGTTCTTAATAAAGGATGTCTAAGACATTTAACGGCTAACATTGGCTTGCTTATTTGACGGTTGACGATAAAAATATTGAATTTTTGACGGTTGACGGTTAATATTTTGGCCATTTGACGGTTGACAGTTAACCCCATTGAGACTCTCTTCCAAGTTTGACAGTTGGCGACGCACAGCTCTTGAGATTTGGTTACCAAACGAAGAAATTTGTCCCACACAAATTTACTGTCAAATGCCCGTCCCCAAACTTTGTCCGTGTCTCACTCAACTTAATCGTAGCCCTCCCCTCAATGGAATCTATTTAAAAATGGCCCTCCCCAAAGTGGAGCTCAAAAAATTGTCACCCTCTCCCCAAATATAGTGGCCCTCCCCGCCCCCCCCCAATAAATTATGACCGGTCCCTCAGTGGTCTGTTTTCTGACTTTATCAATCCACATGAAGTCCATCTCCTGCCAACACCTTACAACAGCTGTTCGAGAACAATACGTACAATTCCACAACAATTAAAAAGCCGGAAATTCATCACGCGAAACAAAATGGTTCACGAATCACGTTTATTAAGCTCTTAATTCGCGGGCCACCTTAGTAAAAAAATTCGTTCGATTAACGAGTAGATAAAAAATAAAATCACGATTCACGAGACAAAAATTATCCAATCACCCTTCACGTAAAAAGTATAGGGGACCCTCTAGGTAGCGTGAAAAACTTTATTGTGTTCGAGACTTCGGGAGTATTCGTCTTATTGCGCATGTGCACGGCTAGATCTGGCGAGTATCAAAAATATGAGTTTATCTCGGCCCTAAATATCTGTGACAAATCGGCGCCACAAAGGTGGGCGCCCTCCAACACAGACAAAACACCAAGCACAAACGAACCCGAGAAGACACGCCGTAACACAACTAAACGTAGGCCTACAAATATCTATTATCCTAATTAAAACAATAGAGCAACCAACAAAAACGACAACACAATGAACTGAATTATTTATCCTAATTAAATTTACAGAAAATATAATAATTTAAACTACAGTACACTAAAACTATTTACAAGAGTAATTACTATTAAGATAAAAAAAGATAGGTTTTTTTTTTTGGTTCAGTTCTGTTCACCTTCGCGTCCTGTGCTTGACCTGTTCTTAACAACCACGTTCCACCACCAAACGACACATAAACCAAACTCACGATTCACAAACCAATCTTCGCATTTAACAACCCAGACTGGCGTTTAACAAACCAAACTCAACTCACGTTTAACGCAGCTAAACGTAGTAGTCTCCAATTTAACGTAACTCGGTCCTCGCCCAGATTTTTCCTTCATTCCCCTTGTCTTCACTGGCTTTCCCTTTGACAGAAGATAACCTTCTCCTTTTCCTTCTTCTGCGGGTTTTCAAGTTTTTCGGTCAGCTTCTCGGCACACGTAAGCCCCCGGGAAATGAATTCTTTGTCGTGTGAAAAGACGAATTTTTTCTGAATGACTCTCAGTGATTGAAACGTGCCCCGATCCGAACGAGGCTCTGTAACTTTTCCAACCTTTGCCGCCGGTGACCTTCTCCCTTAAAAAAAAAGAAAACACACACACCACACCGTAACCACCCGAATCCTTAAATACATGTGGACGCAAGGTGCCAGAAAAGAATGAAGAAAACAATTTGATATATACAATAAAGGTTAATTACACAACACCTTACACAAGTGAAGAATACAAGTTATGTAACAGATACAAATATCACGCACTACATTGATCCTAAGAGAATAAAATAATTATTTACATATCCCTAAATAAATTCTTTAGCGCTTTCATGACAATATCATTAAACCTAAGCAAGAATGTTCTTTATGATAGCATACTAGTTATTTTTACAGGTCGGTTGGTCTTCGGAAATTACTTCCACCTAGAAAATATTTTTTTGACCTCTCAACTTGTGTTGCGTTATTTGTAAGTTGCAAATAGTTTTTAAAATGTTTTTTATCGTTCGAGCTACCATATCACTTCACTGGCTTGCTTTGCGTCTTAGTTGTTTCGCCTCAATACACGGCATTTAGGATAGGCCGATACGGATTTTCCGAATCGATACGTTACCGTGTAAGATATTGGACGTTTTTCTTCGATATCGATATTGTGACGTCATTGAGTCAATTGGTAGTTCCAGTAATTTCATTGGTAAAAATATAGGGCTATCTTGCACTGTTAAACTACGCAGTGTTCAGTGCTTTAGAGAAGTGTCAATAAGACAATTAAAAGTTTAAAACCAGATTAAGGACTCAATGCTTCATGCTCAATGCCCGACCCCTTGTCAGCGGTTGGTCGCTGGCAATTTCCTACAGTCCGTCACTCGTGTGCACTGTTGTTTATTCCTCATAACATTGTAAAAGTAAGAAATCTTGACCCGAAATCTAAAACCCTGGGTCATTTTTTTCTAGGAATTTCTAATCAAGCGTACAACCTCGCTGGTTTTTTATTTCACCTGTGGTATATGCTGATCACCTGATTGTATTTTGCAGTCTCACTTTTCGTGGATATTTAAGGTAAAATTTTTCTGTTTCTGTCCTTGTCAGTTAGAGTAAAGGACTTCTTAATTATTTAACTCCCATGAGTGATCAAGACGGAATTTCTCCCTACCATACCAATACACTATCAAGCAGACACGTTATAGTCATTTAGAGGACTATTAGTTGATCCAATATCAAATTCCCCCAACTGACATCGTAAGAATTGTGCAGCAGAGAGTAAAGAGAATTGCTAATGAGATCTTGGGAATGAAAGGATTAAGTGATCTCTACATGGTTAAGAGCGCCGAACTTTTCATCAACGAACCTTATACCTCGGCTCCAATAGTTCATATGCTCATTGAAAATTCGCCCCAAGCCTCTTTTCCACTAAAGTTTTCAGGAATCTGGAACGACTGATTTCAACTCTGATGGAAAGGCTTTTGTGCTGAGGCAAAAGCAATTCTTTTAAGGATTTAGGAAGCAGTTTTCCTGGAACTGTCGAGAGAACTGCTTTGGAACACTACTTAATATCAGCGCCTGTATAAACAGGCCTACTGATTATACACTTAATGTATGGTCCCGAGGGAAACAGTTAATTTTGTTTCCCCAAGAGTCCTCATTTTTTCCTCGACTTCTCTTCGGGAAACATCAGGACTCGAGGGAAAACAAAGCTAACTGGTAGAGAGGCATGGTACGTTATTGATCATGAACAAGTTTATGAAATCAAGTTCATAGAGAGAGATGCTTTAATTCAGGTTAGTTTATGATTTTATAGCGTGTCCAGGTTACTGTGCAGCTTTAACATCTTGCGGGAATTAACTTGTGGATTGGCCTTTTTGCTTTTCGATTTGTTCTTTAAGTTTTGTTTGCTGGTTTTTTATACTCGTGATTTTTTCGTTTGTTTCTTTCCTATTTACTTTAAATGACATTTATTACCAAAGGGAATAAATTAATTTATGCAGCCTGCGCCGCGACTTATCATTATCCCGGATAGGTTACATCCGGGACTTATATTAGCAGATACTTAAATATCCGAATATTTGATATCGGGCCTCTTTTAGTTAAGCTTTGGTGCAGGGCAAACATTCCCCACCCTATTAACCCACCCATTGTTTTCGAGCATTCTCAGAAGTGCGTTGAGTCCTCATTCGATGGGTGTTTGCCCTCACCTTTGCTGGGATTAGGTTTTTATTTCCGGTTTCACTGTAATTCGATTTGGTATTAATAATAAACGGCCACTCAACTGAGTGGCCAAATTACGGCAAATAAAGGTTGTCCGTTTAATTCTCCCAGCAAACCGTGCTCATCCCTAGCAATGCACAGTGTACAACACTTGGTTATTGGCAAGCGAGCAAGAGGCATAAATGAGTTTTACAGGAGTTTTTCTTAATTGATCGTGGTACAGAGATTACTATTATTAAAGGAACAAAACCTTGTAGCAATGATAAAACTGCGGCTATGATTTTAATAAAAGAACCTTTGAAAAGATCTAATAATTTTATATCCCTAGTCCGCAATGGGAAAGTTGTTTCAGGGACATATGGTTCTGATTGAAGATTAACGCTAAATATATCGTAGAATGCAAAAAAAAAATCGATATTTCATTAAAAAATTGTATGTTAGGATAAATTAGGTAGAGACTTTCACTTTTACTAAAGAGACCTTCGCCAGCATATCACACAATATCTCTTAATTGTTCCCTCTTCTCACTCGGAAGAGATATTATTAAACTCGGATCCGCCAGCGGACAAGAAGTGTTCTGTATATTCCATAGGTACTGAATACCTATTTCAAAGCCAAGACAATTTTAAAACACATTTTCAGAACATCAAATGCAGAGAACACTAGCGCATAGAATAAGCTCGCAAAAAAGCTACTTCAACTTTCGACTAAATATTAACATTCAAGTTCTCAATACAATGTACATCAAAGGTTGGTATAAATAGTTGATTAATCTACTTGCAGTTCTGACATTGTCGTAGTAACTTTTGTTCAGGTTTTAGCAGACTACGACAAATCGACACATTTTAATTAGTAACACACTAACAGAGGGCCTGGTTACATAACCCGGGCTGGCTCGATTTTACCGAGATCTTGGCGTGTTTGTAATCAACTTTTTGATTCCAAGTCAAACGAGCCAGCCTGGTTAGCCGTAATCCTGGTTTTGAGATATAAAGGATTTAGCGGATGGGAGGGAGGTTCAGAAAATCAGAAAATTTGAACCATAAGAATATCATAGAACCCTAGCAAGGCCTTAGGTAAGTTTTACTGTTATACAAACAACATCCTTCAACCCCCCTCTCCCCCCCCCCCCCATTCTTGTAGGCGACAAATAATGACCATTCCTTAAAAAGCATTCACCCCCCTCTTCAAAAAAGAAAACAAAAAAGGAGGCAAAAATATTTCTCTTCGGACAATAATGTTACCATACTGTGTCGTTTATCGATTCGGGGATTTATTTCCAAGAGTTTTCTTTTTTGTTTCTATTTTTTACTTATATTCTTTAAGATATTTCGATGCAAAATTTGCCACAGTGGTGGAACAAAAGGGTGCGAGGGCAAAAATTAGCATAATTCTCCCGCGTGTGAGTGTTTGCTGGGCGTTCTCATCATAAAATAATTTCAGTGGTTAAATAGTTAGAAAAGTAATTGGAAGATTTGAAGTTCATAAAGCAACAAATGAACAGCTTTCCAACTTTCGGTCTTTCTTCCAAAGATGATGATTTAGTTTAAGGCATATTTAACAAGAGATTATTCAGGTTTATAATCTCTTGGACATAACAAACTCCTCTTCTGAGTTTTCTCGAAGAATAGCTTTAAACAAATGTAACTTTATAAAATTCATTTCATTAAACGAGTAGATTTCTAAAATTTCCTGATTACGCAATAAGTCACTTTCATGAGAAAGTAAACTGTATATTGAATTATTGGGCATTTTCAGATCTGTCTTTGTTTTGCTGCAGCGGTGGTCAAATGTTATCCCTATCTTAATCTGGTACCCAGATCCCACTGTGTGACTGTAACCTGTTAGCCATGAATGGCCTGGGTACGAGGATTGAGATACTATATCGTACACAGACCTTTTACATTACATTTACACCATAGCATCTGGGTACAAGATTAACCCACCCTCACATAGATACGCGTAGAACTGAGCGGGCAGAGGAAATGTCCTACCCCTAACTCCCACTTAGTGAACCAGGACGGCGCTCTGGGATTTGAACTCTTTTCTGATATAAATTTCTCTTGTGTTTCGATAAATTTGCATGGCTCTTATCGCGTGAGTGAAAGCAATCTATTGTATTAACCATCTTCTGATAATTACTTAAAGTTTTAATAATAGAGGCATTGTAATGAACATCACGAGATGAACACGCCTCGCTGATTTTGAAATATATATGGTTTACCTTCGCGATTCTACCGAAGATTGCGGAATTCAACTACTTTTCTTCTGTTAATTGAGATTTTGGGAGTTCAACTCGTCAGTTCCCAAAACCTGTGATCCGGTAAGTTTCGTCGATTCTTATTTTTTCTCAAGGATTTGAATGGAACACTCGGACAATTTTGGCATACTTTGTATCATTAAATTCAATAGTCGATTTGAACTCGGTTGACTCAAACTGATAATACTTTCCCTTGGCTCAAATTTACCCTAATAACTCTAACTTTAGGTAATAAAATAATTTGGATATATCAACAAAGTTGAAATAGTAAATTGGCCACCGTAACGATTACAAAAGCTGACGTTTCGAGCGTTAGCCCTTCGTCGGAGCGAATAGAGGAATTGTGGGTTGTGTGTGCTTTTAAAGGCAGAAAATGGAGCTACGTTAACTTTAGGTAGGTGTCTGAACAGAACTGATTGACACGTCCCAACCTTTACTCGTGATCGATAAGAACGTGGTAACATTTATGAAAACGTGACACATTTAGCTAAACCTTCTAAAATAAAACGTTCTTATACGGAACAAACTAAATGTGCGAAACGACTCTCGATCGTGCAAGAAGTGTATACATGATTCGTTATTAATTATGATAGAACAATTGCAATTCAACTCCAGTCCCGATACCTCGAACCTTCGCTAACCCGAATCCTTTTACGTCTCCCCGAATTACGAGGATACTACTGTAGATTGGTAACTGGAATAGTGGTTAGATGTATATATATACCTACAGTTACTTTATTCATCATTACGGATGCAAGTTACATGCTCTGCTGGGTCAAGTAAACAAATTACAAACAACATCTCACAAGGGCTACTTTATGGAAGAAATTTCAAATTAGTACTCGATAGTTACTGGATATGATAAATAAAATTCAGAAACGATTTCTGCAGACTAGTGCCGGCTGTTATTTGTTGTTTTTCAAGACAATTTTGCAGATAAGATATTGATGACAACGGCCTCGGTATGATCACTGATGCGCGGAAAGGAAGAAAAGATCGATGAACCACTGTGATATATGTGACGACTTACATTGCTCTTAAAAGCTCTTTCTTACTTTAAAATATTTTAAAAGTTTTGTTCGGAATTTTTTTTTAAATTTGAAATTGAACATTCTGGAAAATGTAAATCGTATTCAACTGACGTCATTTGAAGAATGTCGATTCCATTAAATTAATTAATGGTAATGAGTTGCCAGTAATTACTCGATTTGCCTAATACTGCGTCCAAATGAATGCTGGGATCGGCCGAGCCAGTACCAGGTCGCTCAAGCGGCATGTTGTCTCGCGCGGCCTCGATC
Organism: Stylophora pistillata; assembly: GCF_964205215.1. Taxonomy (NCBI): domain Eukaryota; kingdom Metazoa; phylum Cnidaria; class Anthozoa; order Scleractinia; family Pocilloporidae; genus Stylophora; species Stylophora pistillata. Next base: position 11,586,700 of record NC_142523.1, read on the forward strand.
TTTGTTGTACGAAATGCAGAGCCAGAAAAGCTTCCTTAATTTTCCTAAAGTTGTGTGTTTTCAAACCTTTCTTCTTTCCGTGATGGGCCGAAGAAATCGTTGATCTGTGTGGGAATGTGAAAATGACCGTATTGTATCACAAAACAATTTACCTTATCCCCCCATAAAGCTTTACAATATCCTTATGATCACCATCCCCCTCATCAGCGAGTAACTGGAAGTCAATTTTATATAGCCCACCCTTTATACTCTGTCGGACCCCCCTCAAAAACCAAATTTTGTGACTATAAATTCACAATTAGGTGTTTCTTAAAGTATAAATATGTAACCGATAGTTTCAATTTTGGTCTAATTCAACTGTAAAGGCCCGTTAAATGCATGGTTTCAACATCTGCTTCGACATGCACTTAACACTTTGTTGAACCAAATGTTCGGTGCGTTTGAACAGGTCGTCCAACATTGTTGAAAACGTAAAAAGTGTTAAAACCTTGTTAAAAGCGTGTTGAATCAAGTTTAAATCAGTTCAAACTTTCATTCAACATCGACTCAACTTTTCCTTTATAAAACCATTTGAAGAACTTTAAAGGGCCTCTGAAAGGCCACCGCATTTTTTTTTTTTTTTTGCGTTCAACATTTGCTCAACATCCGTTCCACATTTCTAGAACGAATGTTAGTGAAATGTCAAAACCGTTTAAACGGGCCTTAAATCTCGCATCTGTTTGGATCAATGTGAGCAACTTCGAGGTTACCCCCCCCCCCCCCCCAATGAACCTTACAGTCACTCTTACTTGTTACGAATTGACTGTTGTTAGGAAGGGTGGGCGTACAGTTTCTCTAAGCCTGGCAATGATCCTCACTTTGATTAGCGATGAATTGGCAATAAATTTTCTACAGTTTCCGCTTTATACTCCATCGGAGACGATTGCTCCTCCCTAAAAACCACGCAATCCTCCAAGATTCTCCACCCTCCCTCCCCTAGGCGACGAGTGACACTGGTCCCCAGGACCACTAAAACACTAAATTTCGTAACTATACATACACAGTTATATGTTTCTCAAAGTCATAGTATGTCGCCGATATCTTCAGTTTAGTCTAATTCATCCCTAAATCTCGCATTGGTTTAGATCAGTGTGAGTACCTGAACAACTGCGCACCTACCCCTCCCCTAACCCAACATTAACCTTAACTTCTCATCAGTCGACTGTTGTTGGGTTAAAGGAGGGGTAGCTGCGCAGTTGATCAGATACTCTCTTTAAACAAATAGTTTGTGTCCAGGCTCCTCCTCAAGCATAGGCCATTGACAATCTCCCTGCACCAACTCGTACAATCCTGAGTTAGCCTACGAGGGTGGTCCATGCCACCAGATGTGGTCCCAGTGTTTCCTCTCAGCCAGAACATCTTGCTGTGAGGCGTTTTTTGGCCGTCTTCTTGTCTTTTTTCCCTTAACGATTCCATTTCAAGACTTGCCCTTTTAAAGATCGTGGAAAAACGTCATGAAACTGAACCCATCAATAAAGTATATATTTCTTATTCCTTTTTTCCTAATTCCATTGTGAACTCAAGCTTATCAGTTAACAAATACATTCTACAATTTTCAGTTGAGTGAGAAGCGATAAAAGTTTGGTGACAAACTTTTGAGGTTAAAATCATGTTGTTTTCATGGGAAACCAGCTCCATTTCCAGAGACGTGGTGTCGCTTGATTTCTTTCTTTGGCGGCCTTCTAAGTTTGGCCGTTAGCGACGCTCAACTCTTGACTAGTTCTCAAACGAATAAAATTCTGACGTGGCAACTTTACGGTCAAACCCACGTCCCCAAACCTTTCCCGCATCTAACTCAACTATTAATCGTAGTAAATGTTAGACAAAGTTGAAAATTTCTTAGTACTCAATTGCAAAGAAGATTAATTAAGTTTTACAACTGAATGACTTGACTAATGGAGACACTGCCTTTGTATAAGGTCTGGTTGAATATGGCCGCTCCAATGGAATATACTGAGGAGCAGCTGAATTACTACAGGATCTGTTACATTGTCACCGATGTGCTAACTGAAGGCCTTCGAACAATCTTCAAACGAGAATGGGACAATCGCTACAAGGGAACCCTGGGAGAATGGAAAGATGAACCGAAAAATGGAATGGACTTTTGGAACGGTGAGTCCCCACGAAACAGAAGTAGAAACGCCCGTCTCTTGACAACTATGACCAATGGTGACAGAGCGGAATGGGATTGTACCATGCTCTTTTATGCCATTCTTCATTCCGATTGTATCCGCGGTCTCTGTCCAACTGTAAAATTAAATGTGGATGACCTCAGGTTATTTCGGAATGAAGAATTTGCGCACATGCCACGAGGCCAACTCTCCAACAGAGATTTTCAAAATGCAATTTCAAAGGTCAATACTGCATTTCACGCACTCGGGCTTGCGATTTTCAAAATCCATGAAATCCAAACTCAGATAAGTTTCCCAACGGAAGAGTTGAGAAATGTTCTAAAGAAAGTTGACAAACTTCAACAAGACGTCATGGAGAAGGAAACAAAACTTCAAGAAAAATACGAAGAACTTGTTGAAAAAGAAACACAACTCGAAGAAAAAGAGAATCAACGACAGACACTTGAAGAACAGTTGCAAACCGAAGTTTTCCCGTTTTGTATTCTCCCTCCTAAACCCACACATGATGTCTTCCCTCGCAGGTCGGAGGTTGATAAAATCACACAACACCTCAAAGCACTCAAAGATGACAACAATGACAGCTTAAGCACCTTGTACTTATCCGGGAACCCCGGAAGTGGAAAATCTCAGCTGGCCCGACTAGTAGCCAAGCGATTTTTCGACGAAGGCAAAAAAACTCCCTCTGCGATTTCATTTGTCATGACACTTAATGCCGAAAGTTCAGAAACACTTTTGGAATCGTATGTCTCCTTCGCTCGACAGTGTAAATGTCCAGATTACTCAGTTACAGACACTCGTAATTCCAAATATCTGAACGCAGACGAGAAAATTGCAAGTCTGAAGACGCTAATAAGCGCGAAAATCGGGCTTTTTACGTCGTGGTTGTTGGTTGTTGATAATGTCAGTAGTTTGTCTCATGTACAAACTTATTTGCCAGGTCCAGGAAACCAACAATGGGCGAGGGGCCAGTCGCTGATAACAACACAAGACACCAACTCTATTCCCTTAGAAAGCTCTTTCATTCAGCACATCTCTGTAAGCAAAGGATTGCTACCTGATGATGCCAGCTCCTTGTTAAGGCTCCTTTCTGGTGTCACTGATAACGAGGTAGAAAAAGAAATTGCACGAACTTTGGACTACCAGCCACTGGCTTTAGCCAGCGCCGCCATTTATGTAAGAGAAGTTCGGGATAGCAAAATAGCTTCAAAATTCGGCTGGACTGACTTTCTAAAGAAACTTGAAAAAGGGCACCGAAGTACAACTGAAAACATTCTTGCCGAGACAAACCCAAGTTACTCAAAAACAATGACCACAGCGACAACACTCGCCTTGGAAAAGATAATGAGATCCGACACAGTTGTAGATCACTTGTTTACTTTTCTCTCTCTTTGTGCGCCACAACCAATACTAAAAGATATTGTCGCCAACTACATTATGGAAATGGAAAAGGAATTGGAAGATGAAGATGCGATTGGGGTAAAGATAAGTCGATGCCCATTGTTGTTGTTTGACGAAGAGGAGAGCGGTGTTTACATTCGAGTGCATGGAGTCGTCCATTACGTTGTTAATTCAGTAACAAAGAAATCTGCCAAGGATAAGCAAATAAAATCCATACTAAGGGCTCTTTCATCCTTCTCTAAATTCGAGGATCAAGATTCTCTAGTTATTGGAACAAAAATTGTTCCTCACCTGGCAAAAGTGATTACAGAAGCCGAACATTTGTTTTCTGAAGACGGAATATCTCAAGTTTCTGAAATTGATATGTTGACTCTGCAGAACTATTCTAAAGTCTTTACAACCCTCGGAAATATGTGCTGCGAGCACTCTCAATATCCAGCTGCAAGAAGCTACTTTACAGCAGTCTTAGCAATTGTCAAGTTGAGAAACCCAAGTAATGAATTACGAATTATACATATTTATAGTCACCTGGGTATTGTCCACACACACATGGGTGACCTAAAGCAGGCAAAAAATTGTCACGAGCGAACGCTGGATGTTCAGCTAAAAAAGCACGGACCTAACCATGGTGATGTCGCAGCGTCTTACAATAACCTTGGCGATGTCCACAGGCAGCTGGGTGACCTAAAGCAGGCAAAAGATTATCACGAGCGAGCGCTGGATGTTTGGCTGAAAAAGCACGGACCTGAGCATGTTGAAGTCGCAACGTCTTATAATAACCTGGGCCTTGTCCACGAGCAGCTGGGTGACCTAAAGCAGGCAAAAGACTGTCACGAGCGAGCGCTGGATGTTTGGCTGAAAAAGCTCGGACCTGAGCATGTTCATGTCGCACTGTCTTACAATAGCCTGGGCCTTGTCCACAAGCAGCTGGGTGACCTAAAGCAGGCAAAAGATTGTCACCAGCGAGCGCTGGATGTTCAGCTAAAAAAGCTCGGACCTAACCATGTTTATGTCGCAGGGTCTTACAATAACCTTGGCGATGTCCACAGGCAGCTGGGTGACCTAAGGCAGGCAAAAGATTATCACGAGCGAGCGCTGGATGTTTTTCTGAAAAAGCTCGGACCTGAGCATGTTGATGTCGCAACGTCTTATAATAACCTGGGCCTTGTCCACGGGCAGCTGGGTGACCTAAAGCAGGCAAAAGACAGTCACGAGCGAGCGCTGGATGTTTGGCTAAAAAAGCTCGGACCTGACCATGTTCATGTCGGAACGTCTTATAATAACCTGGGCCTTGTCCACAAGCAGCTGGGTGACCTAAAGCAGGCAACAGACTGTCTCGAGGGAGCGCTGGATGTTTTTCTGAAAAAGCTCGGACCTGAGCATGTTGCTGTCGCAATGTCTTATAATAACCTTGGCGATGTCCACAGTCAGCTGGGTGACCTAAAGCAGGCAAAAGATTATCACGAGCGAGCGCTGGATGTTCGGCTGAAAAAGCTCGGACCTGAGCATGTTGATGTCGCAACGTCTTATAATAACCTGGGCCTTGTCCACGAGCAGCTGGGTGACCTAAAGCAGGCAAAAGACTGTCACGAGCGAGCGCTGGATGTTCGGCTGAAAAAGCTCGGACCTGAGCATGTTGATTTCGCAACGTCTTATACTAACCTGGGCCTTGTCCACAAGCAGCTGGGTGACCTAAAGCAGGCAAAAGATTGTCACCAGCGAGCGCTGGATGTTCAGCTAAAAAAGCTCGGACCTAACCATGTTTATGTCGCAGCGTCTTACAATAACCTTGGCGATGTCCACAGGCAGCTGGGTGACCTAAGGCAGGCAAAAGATTATCACGAGCGAGCGCTGGATGTTTGGCTGAAAAAGCTCGGACCTGAGCATGTTGATGTCGCAACGTCTTATAATAACCTGGGCCTTGTCCACGGGCAGCTGGGTGACCTAAAGCAGGCAAAAGACTGTCACGAGCGAGCGCTGGATGTTTGGCTAAAAAAGCTCGGACCTGACCATGTTCATGTCGGAACGTCTTATAATAACCTGGGCGTTGTCCACAAGCAGCTGGGTGACCTAAAGCAGGCAACAGACTGTCTCGAGGGAGCGCTGGATGTTTGGCTGAAAAAGCTCGGACCTGAGCATGTTCATGTCGCAATGTCTTATAATAACCTTGGCGATGTCCACAGGCAGCTGGGAGACCTAAAGCAGGCAAAAGACTGTCACGAGCGAGCGCTGGATGTTTGGCTGAAAAATCGCGGACCTGAGCATGTTGATGTCGCAATATCTTACAATAACCTTGGCACTGTTCACCGGCAGCTGGGTGACCTAAAGCAGGCCAAAGACTGTCACGAGCGAGAGCTGGATATTCGCCTTAAGATATTCGGTCCGCAACACGTCAAGGTAGCAGATACTTACATAAACCTGGGCGATGTGCACAATTATCTCGGTCTCAGCCAAGAAGCAAAAGGGTGTTATGATGTTGCGTTGGTGATTTATGTCAAGAACTTTGGCCCTGAAGATGAGAAAGTGAGATTTGTTCAGAATGCACTTGCTCAGCTGCGTACAGCAGAACTGAATATTGGTAACACTTAAAGTTCAATAATCATAAATTCGTAATTCCTTAAAGCGTTAGTCTCGTTACTCGTAGATCAGCGAAGATCAAATCGGAATTGAGAGTTCAAACAAAGATATCAAGAGTTCAGTTTACAGCATACTTATACAGATTAAGTCAAGCAACACCTAATTGTGGTGCATTGTAATGTAGAAAATTTAAGAAACAACAGACAATTTCCCTGTAAGCCAGACTTCTAGCGATCAACATTACAAGTTAAAGAGCCAGTAAGAGTGCAGTTAGTTGCGTTTGACACGTGCCGCAACCGATCTGTAAAAGGAAGAGCTGAAAACCCCATTCAAATTGATAGAACTTTTGCAGGCTCACTCTTGAAACCATAGCAACGTTAGACTAAAAATGGGAGAACATTTAAAAAATTGAAACGCCCTGTGGTTTTTCCCCCTAGATCACGACACTAGTAGAGAAATTACGCTTCAAACTTTCACCTCAGATGCCTCTCAAAATGGGCACAAAATATCGTTTGCACACCATAGTTTCATCCTTGCTGATATTAACCGGTCTATCATCGAAGTTCGATCGTCAAAATGCATTTGGAGTAAGTTCGGCTACGTTGATCTCGACACGTCAGCTGGACGGTCCTCAGCGATAGTTTTATCATATTTTGCTTTAAAAAAAGTGGTTTTGAAGTATCAAGGATTAATCCTTTCAATTGTTTTAAAAATTGCGCCATATCAATTATTATTAAAAACTGGATCGTTGGATAATGCAATTCAAGACTTTTTATGGGCTTAGCCATTATGATATAGGAGCCAATATACCATAATCTACAAATATGATAAGTGCACGCGTTGGCTTAAAATCAAAAGGGAGCTAAAAAGAAGAGAAGAGAAGATTTGTCTAATATCGCGGTGGTGTTTTTAATAAAAAAATTATTCCACTCGCGCTTGTTGGATATGAGATGAATATGGCTAACTCGGTGCTACGCGCCTCGTTGGCTATCTATCATCTCATATCCAACAAGCGCGAGTGGAATAATTGTTAAATACATACTGTTGCTATGGATTTATAGGCGTCTATATGACATGCGCAGATGTTATTCAACTTTGTCTATGTAATATAGAATTCAATATCCAGCGGCAAGAAGCTACTTTTCAGCAGTCCTAGAAATCGCCGAGTTAAGAAACCCAAGTGATGAATTACAAAAAACAGTTATTTATAATAACCTGGGCCTTGAGCTCGGACCTGAGCATGTTGATGTCGCAACGTCTTACAATAACCTGGGCCTAGTCCACGAGCAGCTGGGTGACCTAAAGCAGGCAAAAGACTGTCACGAGCGAGCGCTGGATGTTTGGCTGAAAAAGCTCGGACCTGAGCATGTTCATGTCGCAACGTCTTATAATAACCTGGGCCTTGTCCACGGGCAGCTGGGTGACCTAAAGCAGGCAAAAGACTGTCACGAGCGAGCACTGGATATTAAGCTGAAAAAGCTCGGACCTGAGCATGTTGCTGTTGCATCGTCTTATAATAACCTGGGCCTTGTCCACAAGCAGCTGGGTGACCTAAAGCAGGCAAAAGACTGTCACGAGCGAGCGCTGGATGTTGGGCTGAAAAAGCTCGGACCTGAGCATGTTCATGTCGCAACGTCTTACAATAACCTGGGCGCTGTCCACGAGCAGCTGGGTGACCTAAAGCAGGCAAAAGACTGTCACGAGCGAGCGCTGGATGTTTGGCTGAAAAAGCATGTTGATGTCGCAACATCTTCTGATAACCTGGGCCTTGTCCACAGGCAGCTGGATGACCTAAAGCAGGCAAAAGACTGTCACGAGCGAGCGCTGGATGTTCGGCTGAAAAAGCTCGGACCTGAGCATGTTCATGTCGCGACGTCTTATAATAACCTGGGCCTTCTCCACGAGCACCTGAATGACCTAAAGCAGGCAAAAGACTGTCACGAGCGAGCGCTGGATATTAAGCTGAAAAAGCTCGGACCTGAGCATGTTCATGTCGCAACGTCTTATAATAACCTGAGCGTTGTCCACTATCAGCTTGGTGACCTAAAGCAGGCAAAAGACTGTCACGAGCGAGCGCTGGATGTTCGGCTGGAAAAGCTTGGACCTGAGCATGTTGATGTCGCCACGTCTTATGATAACCTGGGCCTTGTCCACAGGCAGCTGGGTGACCTAAAGCAGGCAAAAGATTGTCACGACCGAGCGCTGGATGTTCGGCTGAACAAGCTCGGACCTGAGCATGTTCATGTCGCAACGTCTTACAATAACCTGGGCGCTGTCCACGAGCAGCTGGGTGACCTAAAGCAGGCAAAAGACTGTCACGAGCGAGCGCTGGATGTTCGGCTGAAAAAGCTCGGACCTGAGCATGTTCATGTCGCAACGTCTTACAATAACCTGGGCGCTGTCCACGAGCAGCTGGGTGACCTAAAGCAGGCAAAAGACTGTCACGAGCGAGCGCTGGATGTTTGGCTGAAAAAGCTCGGACCTGAGCATGTTCATGTCGCAACGTCTTATAATAACCTGGGCCTTGTCCACAGGCAGCTGGGTGACCTAAAGCAGGCAAAAGACTGTCACGAGCGAGCGCTGGATGTTTGGCTGAAAAAGCTCGGACCTGAGCATGTCAATGTTGCAACGTCTTACAATAACCTGGGCGCTGTCCACTGGCAGCTGGGTGACCTAAAGCAGGCAAAAGATTGTCACGAGCGAGTGCTGGATGATCGGCTGAAAAAGCTCGGACCTGAGCATGTTGATGTCGCAACGTCTTACAGTAACCTGGGCACTCTCCACAGTCAGCTGGGTGACCTAAAGCAGGCCAAAGACTGTCACGAGCGAGCGCTGGATATTCGCCTTAAGATATTCGGTCCGGAACAGGTCAAGGTAGCAGATACTTACATAAACATGGGCGATGTGCACATTTATCTCGGTCTCAGCCAAGAAGCAAAAGGGTGTTATGATCTTGCGCTGGCGATTTATGTCAAGAACTTTGGCCCTGAAGATGAGAAAGTGAGATTTGTTCAGAATGCACTTGCTCAGCTACGTACAGCAGAACTGAATATTGGTAACACATAAAGTTCAATAATCATAAATTCGTAATTCTTTAAAGCGTTAGGCTTGTTACTCGTAGATCAGCGAGGATCAAATCGGAATTGAGAGTTCAAACAAAGATACAAAGACTTTAACTTACAGCATACTTATACAGATTAAGTCAAGGAACACCTAACTGTGGTGCATTGTAATGTAGAAAATTTAAGAAACAACAGAAAATTTCCCTGTAAGCCAGACTTTTAGCGATCAACATTACAAGTTAAAGAGCCAGTCAGAGTGCAGTCAGTTGCGTTTGACACGTGCCGCAACCGATCTATAAAAGGCAGAGCTAAAAACCCCATTCAAATCTCAAGAACTTTTGCAGGCTCACTCTTGAAACCATAGCAACGTTAGACTAAAAATGGCAGAATATTTAAAAAATTGAAACGCCCTGTGGTTTTTCCCCCTAGATCACGACACTAGTAGAGAAATTACGCTTCAAACTTTCACCTCAGATGTCTCTCAAAACGGGCGCAAAATATCTTTTGCTCACCATAGCTTCATCCTTGCTGATATTAACCGGTCTATCATCGAAGTTCGATCGTCAAAATGCATTTGGAGTAAGTTCGGCTACGTTGATCTCGACACGTCAGCTGGACGGTCCTCAGCGATAGTTTTATCATATTTTACTTTAAAAAAAAGTAGTTTTGAAGTATCAAGGATTAATCCTTTCAATTGTTTTAAAAATTGCGCCATATCAATTATTATTAAAAACTGGATCGTTGGATAATGCAATTCAAGACTTTTTATGGGCTTAGCCATTATGATATAGGAGCCAATATACCATAATCTACAAATATGATAAGTGTACGCGTTGGCTTAAAAATAAAAGGGAGCTAAAAAGAAGAGAAGAGGAGATCTGTCTAATATCGTGGGGGTGTTTTTAATAAAACAATTATTTCACTCGCGCTTGTTGAATATGAGATGACTATGGCTAACTCGGCGCTACGCGCCTCGTTGGCTATCTATCATCTCATATCCAACAAGCGCGAGTGGAATAATTGTTAAATACATACGGTTGCTATGGATTTATAGGCGTCTATGTGACATGCGCAGATGTTATTCCACTTTGTCTATGTAATATAGAATTAGACCCTGTCACTGGCTGTCAGGATTTTAAAATATCGTCTGTGACTTTATTGCAATGAACGTTGGACTTTTCTCGGAGTATGGCTCCTCTAGAACCTATTAAGTTTAATTTCTAGTTTTGACATCGAAGTAATCCTTTAAAATTTGAAAATTGTTTATAGTTTAAATCATCACACTCATAGTAACTTTTGGCGCGCTGTACGTATTGTAATCTTTAACTAAGTAGGCTAATTATTAAAGGAGTTAAGTAATGGCACTTCTGCAATCGATGCTGTTGCGTTTTGGCGGTTGAAAAGATTGGTTGTTAGAAAAATAGATAAAACCTATAATTCCGTTTGGCAAAAACCGCGCGAATGCACAGAATCCGCATGGCTCTAATCATACTCTATTTTTCAGTCATTTTCGCGGTGTGAACACGAGCTTGTTGATACACAAAATAAAGCAGGAGTGTAAGCCAGTTTACGTAAGGAGCACAGAATTCGAATGTGTGAAATCCTAGCAACGCCACTACTTGCCAACCTAAAAAGCCCTTGTTTCCATAAGCATAAAAAAGGCTCTTTATTATATTCGATGCCCAATCAACCGAGATAATGGTTTGAGAATTTGTGTAATGCTCTACAAAGCAAATCTGCTTTTGTTTGAGGGGAACAGAGCCTGGCACTATGGGAGGTCGGTTAGAGCTCGAAAAACGATTGTCGCGTGTGGTTCGCAGCATCCTCCTGCGCGCATGTCTCGTGTTTGCCTCCGCTGGCCTGAAAATGCCACGTCTCCTTCCCAGCCGTTCTTTAGCTAATAGCTCCGTAACGAACAGTATTCCTTTCCCTTTGTTTGAGGGTATAGACCCTTACAGATTGCGCTAGTACAAGTGGCACATTATTGTTATTTCCTCGGTTCGTCTTTGTCTTTAA